>NW_009937753.1:1708-31334 GCF_000696875.1 Nestor notabilis
CCAACACCATCAGAGAAGAAACCCAGTGCAGTAACCAAGGCTGCAGATGGTCAAGAAAGAGAGAAAAATGTTACACAGACACCTGGTCTTGCAGGAGGGACAATGCTCTGGCATTCAAAAATTGATTCTGTGGTTGGACAGGAACAGGAGAGCAAAAGTATGTAATCTTAACCCTTTTTTTGGTCCTAACAGGTAGACGAAGAGATGTGAATTGGGCCAACGAGTGCAGTGCTTGGATCTCAGTATGCAATAACGAAAACTATTTTGTTAATTACGAAATAGCATGGATTTAATTCTAATCATCTACATAGCTATGTATATGCAGTGAAATCTGAAGCATCCTAGCGGATATATTTTTGATGGAAGAGATGGCAAATAAAGGCGTATAGCAAAGCAAAATTTTAATGGTGGCAGAAAAAAACTGGCTTGAGGAAGTCAAGTCTAGAAGAACAAAAGACTAAGTTTCATTTAGCAAAAGGGTTATGGCTGTATTCAAGACTAACATAGGGCACCCTAGTCAGTGACAGAACATATGGGCCTAGAGCAGTGAAAAAGAGGTGATTCCCATCCTTTAATAACTAAGTGGCAAGTCTGTTTCCCCCTGGGCTGTCTCCTGAAGCTGCTGAGTAAATGTTAGAAGTGGGTTGGATTTTACTTTGAAACACTGCTCTGATCAAATTTGTATTTGCAACTTAAAATAGCTATGTAGCTTTTGGGCTGTAGGAAACCTTATCCCACAGTATAGTACTGTGACAGAAACCCATAGACGGCTGCAATAGCTGTGCTGCTACAACCAACCTCACCAGAAATAACAAAACTTTTAGTTTTCACTGATGCAGTTCAAAAACCTGGAGACATCTGAAGTTTGGACTTGGGTCTTGTGCTAGGTCTTTCAGTTGGAGTTTGTCACTACTTCCCTTGGCCTCTGCTCACTAGATTCATCCATTAACTAAAAATGCTTGAATTCTTGACATACTGGATCCATATTGTCCTGTTTTGGTTGAGAGCAATAGACTGGTTTGAATGTTTGTTTTTAAGGCTGCAGATAACAGAATCATAGAATAGTTAGGATTGCAAAGGGCCTTAAGATCATCTAGTTCCAACCCCCCTGCCCATGGATGCCTCACGCTAGACCATGTGGCCCAAGGCTCTGTCCAACCTGGCCTTGAACTCTGCCAGGGATGGAGCATTTACCACTAGATCACAGAATAACAGAATGTTTGGGTTGGAAGCGACCTTAAAGCTGATCCAATTCCAACCCCCTGCCATGGGCAGGGACACCTTCCACTAGAGCAGGTTGCTCCAAGCCCCATCCAACCTGGCCTTGAACACTGCCAGGGATGGGGCAGCCACAGCTTCTCTGGGCAAGCCAGAGACAAAATGGTGGCTGAACTCCTTCCACAAGAAACATTAGCATTGCAATACCATCTTGACACAGGGATACCTCTTCTAGAAGTATGACTACTGCCTTCCTTTTGGCACTTGAGATGAAGAGGAAAAAAGGTTACTTTATGAGTAAGCAGAGCTATGGGCTTGTTACTCCAACAGGCAGTGGCGAGACAACAAGCTCTGTGTTGGACAATAGTCTCACTAACATCCAGTGGCTGGGGAAGATGAGATCTGATGGGCTAAGTCCCTGTTCTGTGAAGCAAGACACGGAGAAAGAGAACCAGATGCCTCTGCAGGAAACAATCAAGGTAAGTAAGCAAAGACAACAGAGCATGTGCTAAAACTTTTGATAGGGAAGTAATCCATGTGGATCAGAAGACTTGGTATCACCATCTCTAAGTAACCCAAATTTGTCATTTTCTGATTTGAATAGCAGAACCTGGAAGATCCAGGGATATTCCATAGTCCTTCTTTGTCAACTTTGTAATCACTCATGTATCATTCCTTTTGTCTCTCAGACTGAAGAAGATTCTGCTGCCACTGATGTTCCTGCTGCCACTGCTGCTGCCTCATGGCAGGATTCGGTATCAGAAAGACCTCCTTACTCGTACATGGCCATGATCCAGTTTGCCATCAACAGCACTGAGAAGAAGCGTATGACTCTGAAGGACATCTATACCTGGATCGAGGATCATTTCCCATATTTTAAACATGTGGCTAAGCCAGGTTGGAAGGTAACAAGCAGGCTTTCAAGTTGCTGAGGGCCACAGGGTGGTATTCTATAGGCTTTCTGAGTGAAAATGAAGAGTTCCACAGCCTGCAGAGCAAGATGGAAATTAAACACCCCACCCCATGTACCCTCTCATTCCAGATGTTCCCTGTTCCACTTTTGTATCCCTTTTCTCATTCCACTTAGGCAAGATGATGGGATGTTTGATCACTAGAGAAAGAATAGGGATCTCAAGAGTAAATAGAATAAGAGGCTGATGACAGGGCTGGCTGGGTATGCAGCGAATATGGAGGTCCATGTTGCCTGCACTTAATCCCTCTGCCAGGGCTGAAGTAGGCCTTGCTGTGCTAATAACAGAACTACACTTTTCAACCTCCCCCACGCTTCTTTCCCCCCCAGAACTCCATTCGGCACAACCTGTCCCTTCATGATATGTTTGTCCGTGAGACATCTGCTAATGGTAAAATTTCATTCTGGACTATTCACCCTGATGCAAACCGTTGCCTAACACTGGACCAGGTATTTAAGGTGAGTGCCTCATGCAAAGAAAATGGAACAGGCTATCCAGTTCCTGAATGCCACGCTATCCAGATACACCTTATTTTTACAGGAAAGTTAAGCTGCTTTGACTTCAGCCTTTTTGTAGAAGCTGGATTTGGTCATTTCTCTTGATAAATAGACAAAAGCTCTGTATGGAAAGAAAAGGTGCTGTGCCTGTGCATGTGAACTGGAACTTCTGTGGGATGTATTTATTCTTCGGGTGGTGTGCCAATTGTAATGATTCAAATTCTTAGTGAGAAGCTTTCCACTGAAATCAAGTAGGGGTTCCTATGCTGTTTGATTAGAGAGTAATAGGGTGGAATTGCCCTTTGCCAGCTAGGTATTTGAGGAAGTACTGTTTTGTGGGAGAAACTGAGCTTCTGAATGTGGTATAGGTTTAAATGCTTCTGTGTTTTCTGCAGTGGGTGGGCAGATTGACTCTTGTTTGCTCAGATAGTACAAGTTTAAAAAGATCCATTTGTTCCCCGTTTGGTTGATAACTTCATCTTATTTTTTCCCCCTCAATGCCTTGCTGCTACCAGCCGCTGGACTTGGGGTCACCAACATCGCCTGAGCACTCTGAATCAGTAAGACTTACCCTCTGCCCTGGGGCTTGGGCTTCCATTCTGCTCTTGCCAGTCACTGAAGGAAAGGACAAGAGGTTTTGGGAGGGGCACTAGGTCACTCTGCACCTAGTCATGCAGCTCCACGCACACCCTTTTTGGGGAATGGAGTCGAGCCAAAGGTTAATTGCCTTCAGATTATATGCTCTCTCTACAGCTGGTAGAGCTGTACAGCTTTGAGCAACTAGACGTAGGCTGCAATGAGTTCCAACAGCCTTCAGAAACAAGTCCAGACAGAGATTTCTGTTAAAATCCTCATCTCCACAGCAGCAGCCCCAATCTGCTCTGGGCTTCAGATCCAGGAAGAATAGGATCTTCCTGTGCTCCTTTTTAATTTTGTAACCCAGATGCATTGTGACTCTCAAAGGTGAATCTGTTTGCACTCTCTTCTGCATTCAGCAGTTTTAACAATGACAGGTTTGCAAGCAGCCAAACACTTTCCTGACATGGCTACAGCCCTGGCCTTCGTTCTGTCTGCTTAGACTTCCGATTCCTCTGTTGCCTCTGCTATTCCACTTGAACATCTATCTGGTCTATGGTTTGTATGGAAATCAAATATACAATAAAAGCTAGCCTATTTGCCTTTCCTCAGGCACTGAGGACACTGAAAACAGGTCACTACTGCAGTAGAGTCTGCAGCTGGAGCAGCTCTGTCATGCCATCTGTTTTTTTCTACACAGCTTTTGGTTGGCAGCTGGCTTTGAGATGGCATGGCTGCAAAACAGCAAGTGGCACAGAGCTAGAGCCGGCAGGAATGCTGGGTGCTAACAGCTGCTCTCTCTGGATTAGCGCAGCATAGACTTTTGGATTCGCAGTTCTGAGTGAAGCAGCAGAATAACGTTGGATTTTCTCTTTAAATCTTTCTTTTCTCCTTCTCCTCTTTCTTATTTCACAATGACTGCAGCAGCAAAAAAGACATCTTCCAGATCACCAGAAGAACATGGGAAGCAACAGCAGTAGCAAAACTGAACCCCCAAATGCACGTGAGTGTCTATATCAGCCTTGGCCAAAAAGAATCAGTCTTATAAATCTGGGGTGCTCTCCCAGATTCCCTTAGGAATAAAAGTGGAAATTGTTATTCAGGTTCACCAGCTTTTAGGCTTCCTACTGTCAGGTTTGGAGCTGAAGGCAGTATTGCTGTATTTGAGAGAGGATATGATGGGGACATAAAGGGGATTGGGTACTCAAATGGAGTGGGAGCAGAGCTTGGCCCAGCTTCAGGTCTATGGTCTTTATGAAGGACTACTTGCTTGTTCATCAGGCCTTCCAGCTTGGAATTTGTATCCTCAAACTTAGCAGAGAAGGCAGGTGAGCCTATCTTTGATTGGATATTGATTTTGGGGTATTTAGAAGAACTTCCTGTTAGATGCCTGGTTTTCAAGAGGTGGTAAAGGAAGGGAGTGAGGCTAGCAAGTCTATTTTCCCTTCCAGGCCGAAAGATGAAGCCTTTGCTTCCTCGTATCAACTCCTACCTGGTTCCGATCCAGTTTCCTTTGAGTCAGCCTCTTGTCTTGCAGCCTTCTGTATCCATGGCACAGGGAGCATCTATCAACAGCTCAGAGACTTTCCGGAGCAATAAGCGTGTGCGCATTGCTCCAAAGGTTGGTTTCCTGTTTTCTGAGGGTGTTTTGGTTTGATTCTTTTGGAGAGGGGGTGTTGGGTGGTTTATTTTTCTTTTTTATAGCTCTTACTTTCTGTGGGCCAAAGGCCCTATGGATTGGTCAAGGCAATCTTTTTCTACTACTTGGATGTGAAGAAATAAGAATGGAAGAAATGGCCTTGTTCTGCCCCTAAAACATTCGTATTTTTGGTAGCTCTGAAGAGACATGTAACATAAGGAACTTCTGAAAGAGCATTTATTTGCATGTAATCTCTTTCCGCTATCATTTGGATTTTGGGTGGGTTAGCTTTTTGGTTACTGACTGCATATCACTTGGGTTTCTTTGTAGATGTCACTCTCTACAGAAGAGTCATCCTCTTTAACCATGGCTGC
The DNA here is from genome assembly GCF_000696875.1 of Nestor notabilis. Classification (NCBI taxonomy): domain Eukaryota; kingdom Metazoa; phylum Chordata; class Aves; order Psittaciformes; family Psittacidae; genus Nestor; species Nestor notabilis. Next base: position 6,984 of record NW_009937753.1, read on the forward strand.
TGTCAAGGAAGAGAGTCAATGTAATGAAGGTTTATTTTCCCCAACCCATTGCCTAAAGGAGAGCAGCTCCCAGCCTGGTGAGGAATCAGCTTCTTTCCCTGAAAGCATGTGTATTAACGAGGAAGAAGGCTCTCAACTGGATGATTGGCTGTCCCCATTTGCTTCAACACTAACTGTAAAGGAAGACCCAGGCTTGTTTCTCTCAGTCTCATCTACAAAGGAGAAGAAACAATTCACCCTGCTGAAGTCACCATCTAAGGCTGTCTCCGACACGTTGGTTATAAAGAGACGGGAAAGGCAGGAAATGAGCAGATCCAGAAGGAAACAACGCCTAGCATTGCCTTGCTCAGAAGAGCCTGTCCTTGTTTTGCCAGAAAGCAATGGCTTTGACCTCTTCCGGTTAGGGGCAGACCACCCCTTCCCAGAGGAAAGCCAACCTCTTGAGAATGCATCACAGCTCGGTTGCTCACAAGGCGAAGAGGGGCCCTTTAAAACACCAGTCAAGGAGATGTTCAGCAAATTGCCTGTTTCTTCCACTCCCAGCAAAGTCTCAGCAACTACTACCCCTCCGCTAGGGGGCCTTGACTCCTGGAAGTCTGCATCCGTAGCTAAGGAAAGTCATGAGCTGGACTTTAGTCCAGTGAGAACCCTTCAATTGCCATTCACCCCCCTCCAGGAGAACCAGGACTTGCTGGGTTTTAACACCACACCTCTTAAAAACCCCCTCTTTGAGTCCCCTCGAGAACTGCTCAATACAGAATCCAGTGACATGGTGCACATCCCCCTCACGAGCTCTCCAGCTTTTACTCATGAGTCTACTAAGCAATTATCTGTTGAACTGCCAGGTTCTGGCTTTACTGAAAACCGGTCACTCATGGAAGGCCTTATCCTTGATACCATGAATGACAGTCTGAGTAAAATTCTCCTAGATATCAGCTTTCCTGGTCTTGAGGATGAAAACTTAGGAACAGACATTAGTTGGTCTCATCTTATACCTGAACTGAAGTAAACTGGCCTGAGGACTGAATTTGGCTTGTTCTGATGTTACAGAAAGCACTCTACTCTTCTGAGATCTGTTATTGGCATTATTGACTCCTGCTAAGCTGGGAGACAGGCCCATTGGCTGCTATGAGCTCCCTTTATAAAGCTGCAATAGATTTTATGTGGAATAAGATAGAACCTCTGTAACACTGTGCTAGAGAGAGGTTCCTGGAGAGAGGTTATCAAGGGAACATCTATAGATCCTGAATGGCATTTGCTACTCAAGGTATCAGAGGAAATGGATACGCTCCTCAGTTATGTACAATAGGAAAGAGCCTGGGAACCTCCTCCTAGCTCTGTCCTTACTTCCCTTCACTTTGTTCTCCTTTTACTTAGTATCTTCTGTGTAATTTTCATGGCTGTAAATACTGTACATTCCTTAAATTAGCTTTTAATTATAATAATATAATTTTATTCTTGTAGAGTTATGTGAATATTTGGGCTGGTAAAGGGTTTGTCTTAGAGTGTTGTCTATATGTTCCACATCTCCTGTATTCTACCCTAGGTGGCAGCCCAAAATACTTCTTTTCTTCTTTGACTGCAGAAACACATTTGTTTAGGCTGTTCTGAATGTTCCCAGGGCAAAAATCTGAAAAATTACTTTTATATGATTCAAGTCAAACTGAAACAGGTTGTTACCTGGATTGCAGCATAGCATTTTGGTTTGGCTTTCTTTTCTGAGCCTGGAATGGAAAAGAGCTTGGATCAAACTCAATAGCTCTTCTGGTTCCAGACTTCTATTATGTATCTAAAAGACTAGGTAGAGTTACTGTTGCACTAAGATGGACTTCTATTGAATGGTTAAAGTGGCCCTTATTACAATCGTCAGTTGAAAATGTCAAAAAAACCCTATAAAGTGAATGCTGGTATTTCCACTGAAAAGTGACCTCTGGAAGCACAAGGTATGTTTCTCTTAGTGCAATGGGACAACTCATCCCAGTTCCCTAGAACTCATGTCAAAAGAGGAAATTGCCATGGAAAAGACCTGAACACTCTGCTTTTAGGCAAATAACGGCTTATGTATCTACACACTCAATAAAGCTTCTGTGGGAACACAGCTGAGTATTCTTTACTGCTTTCACTCTTACTAGCATGCTCAGGCTGGGCCGTAGCATGAACAACTGATTTTTGCTTGTCTAATGTGTGTGTTTTCTGTGCTAAGTGCGTAAGTGAGCATTAGGACATTTTCAGTATTCCTCAGGCCATGTTGGTCATTCCTCATGAAATTTGATTACTCAACCCCTTGCTTCATCTACGATACTTCTTCTCGCTGTTCATGGGTAAATCCTGGCTCTACAAGTCAGAAACAGGCTGACTTAGTCTAAAGCATCAGAACACCACCAGCAGACTAGTTACTGTATTTTATGAATGCAAAACAAGTGTCATACAAAAATCTTTATTTCCACCTTTCCCAATACAGACTAAATTGGATTTAGATGTGTGTGGTTTTCAGAACTCCTGTTCTCTTGTGTGCATGCTAAAGGTTATTTGCCCTCAGAAGATGTTTCAAGCACTTTGTGTTGGTGATTATTATTCCAGTTTTTCTGGGGAGAAATACTGGACTCCCAGATCCGCATATCTGTCTGCCTAGTACAAGTGACTGCTCACCTTGGGGCCACCAGGGAAAAATGTTTTACTATGCTGCCATGTGAATTTTAGGCTGGAAGGTTTTTGTCAGTGATTAGAAGTTGAAGTTCCATCACTTCTGAGTGAGTCTTGGGGATTCCTTGCCACTAAACAGGAAATAAAAAAGGATTTCTGAAAGCTTTAGGATTAAGAACCTGTTGGATACCAATAGCCTCTTAAGTGTAGTTTGTTTAGGATTGATTTGCCAATATTGCCTGTGTGGGCAGGAGGTCTTGATTCCTTCTCTGCTAATGTCATCTATGAAGGAGTTCTTGTCTTCCAGCCGGGATTTAAATCTTCATTCTCTGACCAGGAAATCATAACCACCTGCTATGAAAACTGATCAAAGCTACACAGCACATCTTGTCTTCAGGGAGGAGAGCTGCAGGCAAAGCTGTAAACCTATAGCCATAAATCCCAGGGGAAGAAGAAAGGCAGACAGAAGGAATGAGCATGGGCTGCAGAAGAGACCCACTTTGTGGTTTGTAGAATGCTTTCTGCTAGTATCTATTACACAGCTTTCAACAGTCTGCTTAGATTTCTCAAGACATCCTCTCTTCCTCTCACTTCTTGCTCTTGAGAAGTTGCATGCACACAACTGACGTCCAAGAGCTAAGGATCGCATCTCCAAAAAATTACGAAATGCTTTTGTCCTTGGAATGGTAGGATGGTGTTAGTTCGAGACAGGTGATCCTTTGCTGTCCCTGTCAGCTGAGCTGCTTTCATGGCCACCTCATATTGCACTTTGAGCGTAGTAGCGCCAAAGACTATTTTCCCTTCCTGTTGAGTATTACATGGAAGTGCTGCTTCAGGACAATTATATCAAAAAGCTGGGGGAAGAAAAAAAAGAAGCTGCAAATTTGCAAGTGTTTCACCTAACCCAATTCAAATCCCTGCTTGGGAAGGATTTCATCACAGCTCTCAGGAAGACTACTTTACTTCTCTCCATCTGTGTTTGCCGGATAGTCTGCCTGGATCCTTTTCTTAATTTCATCCTGTTACATTTACCACAGTAAAGTTGCACAAAAAGCTGTAAAGCCATCACACCAGTGTCTGAGTGACAGCCAGCCAGCCAGCTGAAAATTTGAAGTCTTGGCTTCTCCTTCTATTCTTTCCCTGCTGTTATTTACATGTCACTATGTGAATGAGTTGTTGCAGCATGTAAACTACTACGAAGAAAAGTTGTTTGAGTGTAGAAGTCACAGATGTTTGTGTCTTTAACGGTAAGACATTTCACATCTACTATCCTCTTGTGAGACCTCACTTGGAGTATTGTGTCCAGTTCTGGGGTCCTCAGCATAAAAAGGACATGGAAATGTTGGAGACAGTCCAGAGGAGGCCACTAGGTTGACAAGAGGACTGGAGCACCTCCCGTACGAAGACAGGCTGAGAAAGTTGGGGCTGTTCAGCCTGGAAAAGAGAAGGCTGCGTGGAGACCTTATAGCAGCCTTCCAGTATCTGAAGGGGGCCTACAAGGATGCTGGGGAGGGACTCTTCATGAGGGACTCTAGTGGTAGGACAAGGGGGAATGGCTTTAAACTTAAACAGGAGAACTTTAGATTAGACATAAGGAAGAAGTTCTTCACAGTGAGGGTGGTGAGGCACTGGAATAGGTTGCCCAAGGAAGTTGTGAATGCTCCAACCCTGGCGGTGTTCAAGGCCAGGCTGGACAGAGCCTTGGGCGACATAGTTTAGTGTGAGGTGTCCCTGCTCATGGCAGGGGGGTTGGAACTAGATGATCTTAAGGTCCTTTCCAACCCAAACCATTCTATGATCTCTTGTCACAAAGGCAGAAGGACACTTGTTCTTAATATCCCACACTTAGCCCACAGAAAATCTGCAAGATTAAGTGTGATCTGGTGTTGGAAGGCAGATAAGCATGGCATAAGGCAGATAATCGGAGAGCTGTGCTTCTAATTGCTCAGCAAAGCAGCTCTTTGGAGGACGTTGCATTAAATTGGCAGTTTGTTGCTCTGGCATGCTTTTTGCCAGTGTCTCCCTCTGCAACCCTTTTCAGTGAGTAACTGTACCTTTTGAAATCAGAGGTTATCTGAAAATTATACAGGACCATCTACCACCTCTTTCTGCTTGTGAACGGACAGAGGTGCAGGGCTCACAACCAGCCCAACCAAAAGAATCCCAGTGTCCTCCCTGCAGTAGCTCCATCACATATTTCTTTTCTTACTGCTGATTTGGGGTGCTTACTTGAAGCTTTAGCCTTTCTTAGGAATAAGATGAAACATACCAAGTCACACTTGCTCAGCAAGTGACAGCAATAAAGCAGTTTGACAGTGTTGTCAAAAAGAGTGTCTCTCAAAAGGGATTTATGGTTGTAACCAGGTAAAAGGCTTGACTGTCACATGACAGTAATAACAGGAAGGAAAAGAAGTATTTTGTAAGGAAGAATGGGGAACATGGTTAAGGCTTTGTGAATAAAAATCTTACTTCAGGCATTTGAGACAGGGGTGTCAGGGCAGCATCAGGCTGAAAACTCAGGAAACAGGAGGTCTGTGTAGTACAGGAGGTTGTAACCGGGCAAAGAATTGAAGAGTTGTATGTTTAAAAGCAGAGCAATGAAGCAGGCTTAGAATAGAGGAGATGTACATATAGAGACATAAGAGGCCAGAAGGCAGGTATCACTTGTCCCTCTGCAGGCTCTCTATTTGGGTTATAGTGTAGAGGTGTGATCTTGTAAGATGGTGGGCGCCTCTGCCCAGCCTTCAGTAAGAGCAGAGCTATACTTCTTGTAAATGAACATGTTGTAGCTGAAGAGCAGGTAGGAATAGTTCTTCACACTTTTGTGTAGCACACCCAAGGTCTTTCAACAACGTGCAGGAGCATCCCAAGACTGTCCTTGAGTTCTGGTAACAGAGCAGGCTATTTAAGACCTTCTAGCCAGTGACAGACAACATTAATTTAAGATAGTTTTCAAGGGATCTGGACACACAAATCTACAGCAAGCTGGCAGGTGCTGCGGATGCTCCATTCCTCTGAAATTCTACTCTATACCTGGCAAGGAATGTGACAGATGCAATGGGGAAAGTGATTCCCCTTCAGTGGTTGAGGGGGGTTCCTCCTACTCCATTTTGTGAGTGGAAAAGGACTAGGTGCCTCCTGACATGAGGCGGGTGAAGGTCATTATCACCTTTTTTCTTTTGCAACTTGGCTGGCGGAGGAAGAATTTGAGTTCTTCCTCTTTTGGAAGAAAAAACGCTGGTTTTGCAACCCAGTGATCCTAATGTGAGGGTGCCAGGCCTGTATTTCTACCAGAGGGCAATGTAGCTCTAAACAAAGGAGGGAATATCTGTTTTAGTAAAATACTTTCTCTTTAAAATGCTTTATGGATTCAGAGAGCAAAATGACAGGCTTGAAAAATGTGAGCTTGTTCCTGAACAGAAATAGCCTCCCTCCTCCCTCCTGTTTTTCAAGCAGAGGTGGGCTACAGCTGGATAAAAAGCTATTCAGGGTGTAACAAAGTATTAGCTGCCTGAGACTAAGAAGAAAATGTCCTGCTTCACTAGTCATCTCATACTGATTTCTTGCTTTGATACAAGCAGAGTTTTAGAACATAAAGGCCACGAATGTGAATTACTGATGCAGTTCAGATGGCACATTCGTCCTTGAGTTTCAGTTACAACTTTTCTTGCAGAAATAAAGATGATAAATACCCTGAATCACAGTTTACCAGTACAGGCAAAAGATAATGGAAAGCAGATTCTATTCCACACCTCAAAATCTGTGGGAAATCTTATACAGACCACACTGGTAAACTGTTTGCGTAGAAGATATATCATCAGACTTATATATCCTCCATGTTTGCTTCCTTTTGTTTTCTTTTTGATGTACCTATTTTAAACCAGAAACAATTTAATGTTGTTATTTCAGAAAGTCAAGCAAAACAGTCAGCACAAATGACCATTAAATTACAATCAGACATGTATGGCTTATGTCCCCTGCTGTGGGTCTCTATTACTTTCTAATGAACGTATAGGAGATTCCTTCCAACAGGGCCCTTGTTTATTTAGTAATGTAATTTGTAGAAGGACAATTTTGTGGTTACAAGCAAGATACTGGCTCATTAGCACTGGGACTGTTTGAAAAATGGATAGGCCAATTTTCCAGTAGGGCAAAAAACCCCTCATCTTCAGAGGAATCTCTTAATATTGCCAATATTTTCTATAGAACAATTTATTTTTTATTTCACTTCCAATATGGTATCCTTTATTGGTGTGCTGTATTCTTTCACATTTTATGTATTGTTGTGTAAATTTTAATAAAGGTGAAGTTTTGGATAATATCATTACACAACAGGCCAGAACATCCCATCACAACTTTATGCTTCTTTTAATGGAGTAAAATGTTTAGATTACTTATATATTTTTTGAATCTGAATTCTCATATTACATGTTTGTCTGTGCACAAAGTTATTTTGGATTGTGGAACTGGATGAAATTCCAACTACAATTTCTATTCTGGATAATGCATATATGTTTCTCAGCCCTGAAACACTTGACTTAGCGATAGTTGTGGTATAATCTGTCCTGAATTATCAATGTGCATTTTTCACTTTAAGCTTCACTTCAGAAAAGCTTTTGTTTGGGGCAGTTAAAATTTTGCCTGCTTAGCTGTTATTACACAGCTAAGAGTGAGGTAACTAGGGGAGGAATCACTTTGGGCATTTTCCAGTCAACAGTACATGAAACTTTAATAAATATATTGATTGTCAAGAACTTCATCACCCTTTTAGGGCTGCTTCTTGTAGGCTGGAAGTGCCCATCATAATCTATGCTACTGCTCTTTCTCCATTTAGACTCTCTCAGTTGTCTCTCAGGTTCTCCATGACCACACTGCATTTCATCTTTGCTCCATATGCAGTGTCTGTTTTCTGCTTTACTTCCCCCTCTCTTGACAGAGGGTATGTTACAGGTTAGGGCTCAGATGCTGGGAAAAACCATGGTGCTCTGTGTCAGGCCAATAGTAGCCCTGCCAGACCTCTGAACAGCGCTTTCATGTTTGCAGTTCCTGTCGGAAACAGTCTCCCAGGAGAGCAGATGTCTCTACATTTCCTTTTACCACCCCAAGTGTTTACATGCAGACCAGGATGATCCCCAGCCTCCAAACCCCCACCCTGCTGGCTAGATAATTTTGTTGCACATACACATGCTCTTTGTAGACTTTCACCCTCTCAGCCCCTCTTCTTATTTTCAATACATCTTAATCACTCTCTGCTTCAAAGGCTACTTGGGACTCTTGTCATTCCTTTATGAATTCAAATCACAATGTAGCCTTAAAATTTCGGACAATTAACACTGTTTGATGTATTTAGCATCCAGTGATGGAAGGGGGAGAAATGCCAGGAATGCAGCAGAACTAACACCATAAAGTGCATCACCTGCAACTTGTAGAATCATTGAAGATGCTTTCAGCATCAATATCCTTTTCCAAGTATTTGCGAATAATTATGTCAATGCCACAGAACGGTCTAACCTCAGGAACTCCACCCTGTAGCTAATTATTGCTTGACAGTCTGCATTCTGCTTGCATGCCCATGGGACTGGCACAATACAATGATAAGAGCTGGTTTGCTGTTTCCCATAGCTGAATCTCAGTTTTGATTTGTTTGCTATTTTTATGAAAATCTTGATTGCTGGAGTCAGGAGATCATGAGAAAATCTCGGTTGTCATTCAAATCATGCCAAGGCCGAGCCATCAAGAACGCAGAGAACAGCTGGGTGATGCAATGTATGAATTCATCCTAAAGGCTAAGGGACCAAAGGAACCCAGTATTTCTAATTTAAAATAAATAACATTGTTGAACTACCATTGTTATCCATCAAATCCGTGAGGTGATAACACATCCTTCTGTCTACCTGTCACTGTATGTGCATACACAAACTGCTTATGTACTAGCAGTACTATTGTGCTGGTGCATCATTAAATCCTGAATTTTTTGAGCAGAAAATATCCATCCTATCAGTCTCAGGTAGAGTTATCCTTGTTCTACTGGGGAAAGAAGGGGCAGGGAACACCAGGAATTTGGCTCAAACAGTTCGATTTCTTCTATATGCGACAGGAAAGGATATTTTGCTCAAGTTAAAAAAAACCCAAAGAACTAAGAGCAAACCTTTCTTTCAAGAGACCTAGGGCCTCCCTGCTGTGAAGGCAGTTTTTCAGGGTGTCCTTCTTGGCTTTGATGTATCCCTTTTTATGAGATGAATGAAAATTTTCCAATTTTTGGCTGTTCTAAATGTTGTTTAGGAAAATCTATTCTACATCCTTAGCAGAGTCACAGTTGGCAACTAAAACCTAAGATATTAGTTCAGTACAGACTGTGCTCCAGCACCGACTTCCTGAATTTATAAAGATTTCTTTATGAACTTGCTCTTCATGACTGCCAGCAGCTGAGCATGTGAACATGAGCTCTCCTGTACGACTTCTGCTGGGCTTCAAGGAGTGGATGATAGGATGGAAGACCTTGACGAGAAGAAGGTCACCCAAAGAGCCAAATAGAGACATGGGTCAGAAGACGTAGAATCATAGGATCATTCAGGTTGAAGACCTTTAAGATCACCAAGTCCAATTGTGAACCTAACACTGCCAAATCCACCACTAAACCATGTCCCTAAGTGCCACATCTACACATCTTTCCAATGCCTCTAAGGATGGTGGCTCAACCACTTCCTTGGACAGCCTGTTCCAATGGCTTGACAAACCTTTCAGGGAAGAAATTTTTCCTAACATCCGATTTAAACTTCCCCTGGTGCAACTTGAGGCTGTTTGAGAGTAAAAAACAGGAGAAGTTTGGCTAAGGACCATCATAGTCACATATTTGACGGCCCTTAAGTGTAAGGGTGGGGCAAAACGATTTGGTACCACAGAAAAGCATGAGAAATGCGAAACACCCTTTTCAAGGTTTGGGTTTGACTGTTTTACTAGGGATGAGAGCAATGCCTTGCACCTACCAATAGGGAAAAGCACAATGTGGAAAAGGTGCCGACTCACTAAGCAAGATGGAGGTGTTATTTCTGAAGAACCATCCACAACAGCACGTCTTTAAAGATTTAGCCAGTGAGCACTGATGCTTGAATTGCTGTGTTTCTAAATAAAAGCCTGCCCGAACAAGAGAGCCTGAACAAGACACCATTTAAAGTGTCTGACTCCCCCCAGAATTGAGTGTGAGCATCTGAGTAGCCCTGCTTCCATAGAACTTGTCCAGTTAAGGTGCTCACAGAGCATCACATTGCAGCAAACAGAAACATGCTACAGGCACAAATATGCGTGGCTTCGATTAAGTATACTGACAAATCTCACTGGCTAAGGGGATTATAGTTAGTTTCAGCAAGTTATACTGCTGACTGATGAAGAATTTCACTGATGTTGGTGTAATATACAGAGCAAGCTATTTACAAACGTGACAGGGAACATTGCAGTACACCTGGAAAGTACACCTAGGAAAGTTTTCTGCATTATTTGTTGGAGGACTCTAAAAGTAAAACCTGTCCCCAAAGGAAAGGAGATTGGAGGCAAGGACGTGCAATGGAGAGATTCTTTACCTTCCAAGGGCTATATTTGGGCTTCATTTTGAGCAAGACAAGATATGCTTTCATTCTGCAGCTAGCTAGGCACAGGCAAAAAGCATATAGACTCTTGTCTTATTTCTTTCCTTCTGTTGTTGCTTTATATGGAAAAATAAAATCTTTGACAGAAGCTTATAGACAGACACTCAAAGCACCTTGTCAAGACTCTGTAAGTGCTTTTAGTAAGACGACCACACGTATACATACCAAATCAAGCATTTCAAGGCATCTTTAACAGTGCAGGGTTTTACTGTTTGGGTATACAGCTGTGAGGACATCCTCTGAAAAGAGCCTTAAAGGTGTAAAATTGTCATTATTATTAAGGCAGAATATAGAGACGTAAAAAAAAAAGAAATCTGTTTGTGTCAGGGACAAATGCATCCTTTGCCTTAGGCTAAGTAAATAATGGAAACACTGTTCTCCCTAAGGACAGGAAGTGGAGGGACAGTGAAATGAAAACAACTACCCAGAGACACACACAGGAGACATCTTTGAGACTGCACATTTCCAAGTCCTGTGCTATTGGCCTTAAACACACAACTATCCATCATCTCAGACTCTTGAATACTTTTACTGATAAGCACATTCCTACCAGAAATTGTTCTCTACTTTAAACATCTTCATGAGCACAGATAACCTCTAACATGTGTAAGATAGTTGCCATTGCTATGTGCATTACCACTCTGTATTAAGAGTGGATATTCTTTCCCCTTGTGAAAACAAAGTCTAAGTCATCTAGTGTAATTCATGCAGCAATGTAATGGAAGTGGGAATTTTGTATTGCCTGTTGCATGATCAGCAACTGTTCTGTGACAATGCTAACTGTTTTTACCAAACAGAACAGGCTCCTTTGTATGCAGCTTTGCTCAAGCAGTGAAATCAAAACAGACAGGACAAAAATCATTACAAGCAACATTTACACAACATGGGGAATTCATATTGGACAATATTGTTCCAAGTTTGCCACAGTGTTTTCATAAATCATAGAATCATAGAATAGTTTGGGTTGGAAAGGACCTTAAGATCATCTAGTTCCAACCCCCCCGCCATGAGCAGGGACACCACACACTAAACTATGTCGCCCAAGGCTCTGTCCAGCCTGGCCTTGAACACCACCAGGGTTGGAGCATTCACAACTTCCTTGGGCAGCCCATTCCAGTGCCTCACCACCCTCACTGTGAAGAACTTCTTCCTTATATCTAATCTAAAGTTCCCCTGCTTAAGTTTAAAGCCATTACCCCTTGTCCTACCACTATCTAGCCCCTGTGGCAGATGACTACAGAGGCCTGACCCTAAATGGCCAAATTAAGCAACCTATTCCACTTTCTGACTGACCTTACTGGCAGGACACACTTTGCTGTCCAGCAGCTCAGCTTAAAACATTATGTACATCTGAGATGACATTTATCTCAAGGAAACTTGCCAGACATATTCACAGATATAAATCCTCTAACCTGCTACTTATTATTTGAAGAATAGGAAGCTATTTTATTATCCAAATAGACAAACTGGAGGGAATTCAAAGCAGGAGAAGATTTTTTTAAAATAAAGAATTTTTTTTTCCAGAGAGAAGCATGCATAGTTTGCCTGAGTAAGGTTTGTCCTCTCATCCCTCCTCTGCACCATCTGTGCATCCACAGATCGTGCACAGGCTGTGAGAATTCCAGAAGATCCGCAGAAAGTCATCCTATAGCGGTCCTGCGCTGGGCCACCACAAAGAGTCTCCTGGCCTTGCCAAACTTGCTTTTAGGACACTTTTACAGTCACTTGAAGCTTACTTTACCAACCTGAGACAGTACCTTGAGAACTGGTGTAATGCAGAAACAACCTGTGGGCTGCTTACATAATGTGGGGGCTACTATTGTGCTCTGTAACAGCCCAGCTTGACACAAAAGCAATGTAAAGCTCTTTATCTACAATCCACCCTCCCACCTGCACTGTGTTGGCACTACGAGAGGATGAAATAACAGTTTCCAAACTGTCGAAAGAGAGAAAAATTCAAATCTGAAGGTAATTCTCAAAGAAGGCAACAAGTATTAGAAGCTGCCAAAGTAGTAGGAGACTATTTTAAAGAGGAATGATTAGGTTAGGTAAAGCTTTCCAGAAATGAGAAAAAAGGAAAGTCTGTGGTGAAAGAATCTGAGCTTGTGAAATTTAAAGTCAAACCACTGAAAACCTTCAACAGAGCAGCTCCTTGAACAGCTTAGTCCCTGATGCTCCTGGCAGAGAGAGATAAAACCTTCACTCTGTCTCATATTCTATAATCTGGGAGTTGCTTCTTTCAGCAAACGAGTCCATTCCTCCCTTTCACTGCTCCAGATACAAGAATTTCTTCAACAAAGAAATATCTGCCTAGAATATTGACCCTCTCCTGTTTCTTTGGGTTGGATACTGGGAAATCCTGCTTTTCAGTGCTTTTCCTCAAAAATATGGGCACTAGTTCGGAGTTCTCTAAATCCATTTTATTTTTCTAACACAGGTTGTTGGTGAGTCATATACTATTTTCCAGGTATAGCATATACTATTTGACAGGGAAAGGCATAGCTACTGGGAATAAACCTAAAATTGCTGCATTGTCTGGCTCTCCATTAGAAAGCTTTAAAGAGTGTCCATTCTGAAAAAAACTCTGAAAGCACCTAACCTACTTAGTAAATACACTCTGTTTAAGAAGAACAGGATGGAAGAACTAATAGTTGAATAGAAACAAAAACCTGCGACCTAGAACCCAGCATGCCTCTGAAGGCAGAAAATAATATCTTAGCTGACTCCATTCTCCGTCAAAATGCTAGGGATTTTTGCCAGATCTGGGAACTAACACACCACAGGATATAAAGATTTAAGAGGCCTGGTCTTTGGAGCAGAAAAGATGAAGGAGGTGAGAAAGCTTTAAACAAGATTTGAAGAATTCTCCCCTTTGAGTCACTAGGAGAGAAATATTTTGTGAGTTAGGGGCCAGGGTTAGCTGGTCAGACCCTAAATCAGGACTATTCAAGCAGTGGCTCCAGCACAGCTGCAAGGCAAACCAATTTGGATTATGCTTTGCCAAAGAGCTGTGCAAGAATAAAGGGTAGCTAGCTGCAAGGAGCAACTGGGACTGGCAACTGTGAGCACTTTCTCCTCTTCATGTCCACATGCTCCTCCAAGGTGGGAGACAATCTCATCAGAAATTGTGTAACTCTGCCTATAGACTTCAAGGCAGGGACTGCACTGGATCTGGTCCCGAGATGTTCTGTTCTACTTTATAGTGTTAAGGTAAGTTCTGAGCCTTTAATAAAATTGGCACTGCCGTTGCTCCAGCAGACACAGAGCTGCCTTGTCAAGGCTGGCCTGCTGAGGTATTCACAGTCAGCAGGAGGGGAAATGCCTCTTGGCCCTGCGTGAGAGTAGAAGTGTATGATTCAGTATTGCTTTATGAGGGTGGTTAAAGGACTTGATAACAAAGCTTGGAGGATGCTCAGTGAGGCCACAAGAGGTCAAAAGTGTGTGTAAATCAGGAATCGTGACAACCTAGAAGCAAGAAAACAAAACCATGGGAACACAGCTTCTGTAGGAATATCCATCATCTAGACTCTCTTTTTAATTTGGCTTGCAGATAGATGAATGACAGTTGAAAATGAAGAGCTTTGCCGTGCTCTTCATGAGACTCTGCCTGCGTTATGATGTTGGAGTTTGGCCTTACAGTGTAAAGCAGTTAGAATACATTTCTATTCCCATTCCTGCCAAATCTGGTTCTGCAGGCTGGTGCTGTTGGAACCGTGATACCTTGTGTAAAAGAGTTAGCGTATCGGGAAGAGAAAGGTTAACCTCTTCAAATTTCACAAGGACTCTAAAAATGACCAGCCTCCCTTCTAACATTTGAGAACTAAAGATCTCTAGAGAAATGCAAACATTGTGATGAGTAGCAGGCAGTAAAAGGTAAGCACCAGGGTTCGTTTTGCATTACAGCCAACTTGTTTGTAGTTTCTGTGACCACACTGAGGTCTCACGATGGCTGACTGGACTTTGTACATTGGATTTACTTCCTAACATTGCAAACTCCTCTTGTATACAATCTAGAACACAGAAATAATCAGCATCAGTAATGTTGGAAGGTTACATACTACTAACCTGGAAAATAAGAAAGGGAGAAACAGAAAGCCTCCTTTTGCTGAAATTTTCATGGTCTGCTGCTGCTATTCCTTCTGTGTTGTATATGAAAGCTGTTTCATCCCCAGGTGACATTCATGCAAAGGTCATGCTCTCCTCAGCTTCACAGGTGAGTAAAACTCAGTTTCCTCCCCTATATGTAATGTCAGAACTGATGCTTACTAAGGCAGTGCATTCATCAGTGAAAAGGGATCAAAGTAAAGCAGTTTCAGTGCAAGCTGGACTTACAGTTTCAAGCAGGATAAAATGGAGGCAGAAAGTTGAAAAGGTGAGCTCTGCCACGTCCTCTCCCACCTGAGGGGAGGGATGTCTGCTCTGACATCCCACACTGTTCAGACATCCCACAGTGTAGCCATGTCAGCATATTCTTAGTTTAAACAGGGAGTCAAGTCCACTGGTATCAACAAGCCAGTGCTTTTAGGCTCCTGCAGCTATGGGGGAATTTCTGCAGGTGGAGAGGGGTGGAAATGAGGGCAGAGTCAGGTCCAATACCTTTGCCCTGTCTGGAAGCAGAAACCAGGCCTTCAGCATTTCAATCCGACTACACAGTGAAGTCCTTCAGCGCAGCCTATTGCAAATGCATAACACGCTGCAGAAATGAGACTGGGCATGCCTGCCGGGAGCCTTGAGGCAGATGCTCTCTCCCATTTTCCACAGCACTGCATCATCTCCTGGGCTGAATCATGTCACTGCCAGTACACACAGATTCACTAAAATGCGTCAAAGCTCCCACAGCAGAGACACTGAAATGCATAACCTGATTTACTGTCTCTTCACTGTAGGGAGGGGGGGGAATAGGCAGTCCACACACACACATACTCAAACACACCCGCGCGTGCGCATGCACAGCCCAAGGGAGGCAAGTCCAGCCCCCAGCAGCGGGACCATCCTTCTGCTGCTGGATTTTTCCAGCTGGAGCATCTTGCCGGCTCTGCCGTAATTTATGGAAATTGGTTCTGACGTGGGGCTTTTTCTGTTACGACAGGGACCCACCGACTGGAAGAGGAAGAGCTCTGCAGTCAGGGCTGGAGAAGAGAGGGAGAGAAAGAGGTGGCGGGCAGAGGGACACCGAGGGAGTGGAGAGGACAGAAGGATAAAAGGGTACAGAGGCACTTCAGAGATGGGTGAGTTATAATTAAGAGAGCCAGAAGAAAGGCAGGGAAAGGGAGAGAAGGAGAGCTATAGGGAAGGGAAAGGAGCTCAGAGACTGAGTCAGCCTTAGGAAGGCAAACGTCAGAAGACAAGTTCAGGGAATACCCCAGTATACTAAGAAGGACCTGTTTAGTCTGAATCTTCACCATGACCACAAGAAAGGGCTGCCCTCTGCCACTGGGACAAGGAGACCAGGAGGAAAAGCAGAGTGAGGGTACTTCTGACCTGGAGCGACAGGAGTGTGAGGTGGAGCTGAGGAACAAAGCTATTCTGCAGCAGAAGAGGCGCCTGAAACAGGCCACCCAGTTCGTGCACAAGGACTCTGCTGACCTGCTGCCCCTGGATGGCTTGACAAGGCTTGGCACCTCCAAGGACCTGGTGAGCCCAGTGGGACTCCATCTGGGAGGGGGTCGTCCTAATAGCCTTCATCCCAGTTGGGAACTGCTGTGGGGAGGAGGCGCGGGAGGGAGGCCTGTCGGCATCTCCTTGTGGAGATGTGGAGCCGGAGGCACCAGGGAGGGGGGTCTGCTCCAGGAGCTGGGGCAGTCCGTGGTCCGGTGGGACTTCCCAAGGGCTGGAAGTGGTTTCCCACAGTACCTTCTGCCAGCTTAACTGCACTTTTGCCAGCTTCACTGCACCCATCTCCCCCTTGCTGTGGCAGTTTTGTTGTCTAACTTCTACCCACTGTGGAGTTTAACTGCTCAAGGATGTGGAGGTCTAAACCATATTCCCAAAAGAGGGCCTAGGTCTGGCCAGTGATGGAGGCATAAGCCCAGCAGTGTCAGTGTGTGTCATAAAAGATCTCGTCCCTTTCTGCAGCCCGTGCTTCTCTCTATATCCTCAGACCATTGCAGCAACAGCCACGGCTGCTCATCTGTGTGTATCTACCTACCTCCAGTGGTGGTTTCCAGACCCCTGTGGCAGGCCCCATGGCTGCCGGCAGCGAGGCGCTGCTGTGCACAGGGGCACACGTGTGCAGGACAGGCAGGGTCCCAGGCGCCGGGCCGGGAGGGAGCCCGTCCTCCGTGCTGGAACCTCTGGGTGCAGCGGCTCTGCTGCGCACAGACAAGGGTCAGCGCCGCGTTCCTGTGCTGGCACACCTACCTGCTCCCACCACCCTCCCTGCAGCCACCTGCAAGTTCCACGGTTGGCAGGGGCAAGCTTGGCTCCTCTAAGTCACCCTGAGCTGTTGCCTCATGCAGGTGTCACATCAGCGAGGAACAGCACCTTCCATGGGGAAGGTGGCCTGGCCACACCAGAGCCTGAGGGCCTCGGGCAGGCCGGCAGCATGGGCAGGCTAGCGCTGGCCCTACATGCCCTACTGCATGGCAGCTGAAACACCTCCTCACGGGGGGATAGCCAGGCATACCCCCGGGTCTTCCTTGGACAGCTTTTGCCAGGGAATAGGGAGGAGCTGCTTCCAAGTCTTTTAGTGTTTGCTGAGCCCCCCCACAAAGGCAGAAAAACGTACCTGCTGTGCTCTGGAACTGGCTCACACCGTGCTCCGAAAGGGCAGCTGCGATGCCAGCCAGAGACTGAGGGTCCTGCACAGTTTGGGTGGCAGTCTTGGCCTCCAGAGGCTGGCACTCCAAAACCCCAAATTCTTGCTCTAGAAGACAGGCCTTGTCCAAATCACTTGCCATGAGCAGCAATTGCCGTTTGACCTCCTGGTCTAATTAGCCGTTCTAGCCAGGAGACTTCCTTGCGTGCACAGACAGTGTTCTGTCACTGAAAAACTCTGCACAGTTCATGGTTGGTCCGTAACAGAATGGCTGAAACATTTTTAACATGGAGCTAAGGAGCAGTAAGTAAAGCGTGATGTCCTTTCTGCCACAGCACTTTTGTGCTGGTGTTGGAAGGCAGCAAACAAAGTGTGGTACCCGTGCAGAGTTCGCACACACCGTGCAATGCCTGGGGTCAATGTGGAAACTGCAGTACCTCTGTTTCTGGTTTACCTTGGAGCAAGAGAAGAGCCAGGCCTTAGATTTCCAAGACCAATTCATCAGTCCCTGCAACTTGATGGTCACTGTGATACCTCTGTGATATTTTGGGGGCTACAAATTAGAGTCCTTAGATATGCTTTTGGGCACTCGTCCAGCCCCATGCAAAACTCCATCTATGTTTCCTAAGTTGATCTGACGCCCTCCTGGAGGACAGGAATGCAGGGCTGAAAACAAAGCAGCTGGAGAGGTTGATCTTGGAGAAAGTGCAAAACATAAAACACCCCAGAGACCTGTAGCACTTATACTGGGAGAAGAGTGTAATTAATTCACCAAAACAGGCCTCCATTGACAACTGAGAGACTCCAGCTGTGGCAGGCCCACGTGCTCTGACCCTTCTAAGGGTCCTGAGAGGGCCTGCCTTCCAGATGCTGGCCACTATCCCCTTCAGGTCCTCCCCTTCCTCTTGATCCCGCTGTTTCTTACCAGCCCAAGAGAGACAATGGTCTCCACTTCTCTGTCCCACCAGTGAGACAGAAGACAGGGAGGTCCCCAGGAGTCTGTTCGTGAATCAAATGCCTCCACAGTCCTAAAACTCAGCTACTCCCCATCAGTGCTTGCCTCTTCCCAGCCTGAGTGACAAGAAAGGGATAGAGGTGGCAGCTGCAAAGGGCCTGCTCTTTCTGTGGGAAAGGTTGCAGGGAGAGGGAAAGGTCCTTTGCATGCTATATAGTGAGAGGAGACAGGAGGGAGGATGGGAATTTGGAGACCTGCTGTCAGTTTCCTGCCCTTTCCCATGGCCCAGATGTTAGCTGGCAGCCAAACTGGTACTGTGCTCAGAGTACTTAGGGAGTGAAGTACAACGGCCGACTATGCTGTGGGCTTGCACAGTTGGCTAGGAAAAGACCAGGAACAGAGAGATATTTTTACCTCACTTTTTCAACTACTGCGGTGTTTTTCATGCAGTGTGTCACTTGTACCTTGAATGACAGGGAAACAAAGGCATGAGGGACTTGGCACCCTGCAAAGAGCAATGCTGAGTGCAATCAAAGAGCCAGGAACAGCTCTCCTGCTCCAACCATTGGGCAAAACTGACAAGCCAGTGTGCTTTGAGTTGCAATTTACACAATTCCCTGGCCTCGGCTCTCTGACCTAGCATAAAGCTGCACTGAAGCACATACACCCTGTAGGGTTAATACAGCCCAGTTTATTGGCAGGTCTGCTCTAATTCAGATGTTTGGCCTGCACATTGCTAAGGTCGTACATCAAACTGATGCACCATCTGGAAGTTGATTTTTATAAAGCTACCTCCAACAGGACTACTTCATTGAGGCTGCACATTGTTGGCTGTGCAGGACAGGCTCTGCAAAGTCAATATTGGGCAAAAAATAGAGCATCAAGCTGATAACAAAGAGAGCTTTCTTTCCAAAGCAACACTTTCCTCTATGTGTATGGAATACTGGGACATGGATTTTTTCACAATTTTTCTTCCCTTTTGGTGCACCTCCCTTATTCTGCCCAGAAAAAAGGAGACAGGAGTCAGGAATACAAGATACATGACATGTGACTGAGATACATGAGATGTAAATGAAGTTTCTTCAACCATTGATCTGGCTGATGGTGCTCTCTTCTAGCTGTGAACAACATAGGGCTTCACAGATGATCCTCCAACTAGGGAGCCAAAACTGTATCACTTCTGATGGAGGGGAGCAAAGACAGATGCCAAGAACATTAGAAGCTAGTTTAAAGTTCCTATGCAGTGGAAGCTTTCAGCTTTACTACCAATAATAGCTTGTGCATCTAAAATTTCTGGAGTCCTGCTTTCTTACCCACAGGTACATCACACACATGCTGTGTCCCCCATCCTCTCCCATATTAGAAGGTGTGAATGTGCCTGGTTGGATGTCAGCATGCACACGTCAGGTAGTGTATTGAAGTACCTGAACATGTATGAGAGTTCTGAGCGCATGTTTAGCTGAAGGAACAGATATGTGGAGGGAGAGCGTGCATCAGGCATGTTCTTCTCCACCAATAATTGCAACCCAGACATCTGCCTGTCACAGGCATCCCAACACTGTAACACCACCTTAGTGGCTACAGAAACAATCTTGAGATTTAAAGAAAGGTTTTTTGGGATAAGCCCGTCTTTCATCAAAAAAGGTTAAACATTTGCAATCTGCTTCCCTGGCCTAGCAAATGTCCTTGTCCTTAGAGCCATACTTAGCTGGAATTTCTCTTTCTTTGTGATGGAGACAGCAGCCACACAGTGTGGTCCAGCGGCGGCTCCTGGAAGGCAATCTGAACAAGCTGCGGGGTGAGACCAGGGTTCAGTCTGCATGGGTTCAATCTCCACTGGCAAAAGACCAGGAGGAAAAGATGGAGAAGAGAGAGAACAAGAGAAAAGAGACTTCATCCCTGCTAATACAGTGCCAGGTAAGGTAATAACTTGGTGCTGCTGATTCCACAGTTATGGCAAATGCTCTATGAATTCCAGCTGCCCCACTCCCAGGGGCCATGCTAAGTTATTTATTGCAAAGCCAGCTGCAGCCAGAGAA
This sequence comes from Nestor notabilis, assembly GCF_000696875.1. NCBI lineage: Eukaryota > Metazoa > Chordata > Aves > Psittaciformes > Psittacidae > Nestor > Nestor notabilis. The sequence continues at coordinate 27,021 of NW_009937753.1, forward strand.
ATAATATTTCCTGCGCAGCCTTTCCTGGATTCAGTTCTTCCAACAGACAGAGGAAAGCCTTTCTGCAACATGCATTCTAGTTCTCCATATCTGAAGATAAATTACCTTAATCACACCTCCTTCCTTTGGAGGACAGCTTTCCCATGATATGAGGTATTTCATAACTGCATACAGAAGCAACAAATGTCTCCTTATCACTTTAAGACAGATGCCCCTAGTTGATTTACTTTTACTGGATCCAGTCTGGTCTGATTCTCTTAGGTGTCAAAGGATCTCCTAAGAAAGCAGCTAAATGTGCTCTGAATTAGCACTGTGGCATTTCTTTATGGAAGCAGTATTTTTAGCTTCCTTCTTATATCCTCTATACAGCAGGAGCCTCCTGGCCCCTGTAGTTAAGAAAGCACATCCAAAAGCTGTGCCCCGTGAAAAAGGGCTCCATGGTTAGAGTTGTTCAGCAATATGCAGATATGAGACTCACCAAGATATAAATCTGGTATGCAAAATCCATTTTAAAGCTGTGTTTATTTCAGTTACCTGTCCTAAAGTACATCTCAGATGTTCGAGTGGAACGTTCACACTTCCAGGAAAACCACATATACCTTTGAAAATTCAGTTGTCACTATTAATTATCATATGAACACAGCCTGATAACAAGTGTCTGAAATGTTCAAGTGTCTCAGTACCATGCAAAGCTATTGTCTGCTTTATTTTCCAGCTTACTGTTGCAGTTAGGCATTGCTTGCTCTGGGTTTTAGACTGTTATGTAGCTAGGTTAGCATAACCATTCCTGGGAATACAGACTAGTAGGATAAATGGCTCTCAGTGTAATTCCTTCAAATACCTCGAGTATTTTTTTTTTTAGCAAATGAAGGTGTTTCTTTTTCTTTAATCACCACTCTGTATTGTTCTGCAAGAGGAAACTCAGTGATAAAGGCTGTGTTTTTGCCAGGCACGTACATTGAACAAGGACAGGCATGCATAAGTATCATATCCCAGGGGTAATAGCTAAGTCAGTGTCAAGAGTCCACTACTCATTCCCCTTTTGTTTTTCTAATGGACTATACCCCTGCTGACATACACATTAACCTTCCTGGAGGAAGGTTAATGAACATCACAGTCAAGGAAATAGGTCTAACACTGCACTTAACTCTCCCTGATCTTAGTATCTTCTGCACAGGTATTTCTCTCTTTTTCTGTCGTTCTTAAGAGCCAGACGCTGTTTGCCCCACTTAATCTTCTTACATTGAAGGAAGGGAAGCTCTCTTCCCCTTCTTTATTAGTCTTGGTGCTTTTCGTGTTCACATTTGTGTGCTCAAAAAAGCAAGTAACAGATCTATGCCAGGAAATAGGACTCAGGCTGCCAGTTCATTTTAACCAGAGAGGTGAGCTGGCACTTGTTGGAGAACTGCTTGGCTATGGTGTAGTTTTTATTAGAAATGGAACACAACCCCAGTGAAGTCTCTTCTCTCTGACAGCATAACCCGAGAAAAGAACATCTACCAGCATAAAGCTTCCACTTACACTCAGGCAAGTATGCTGAAAATTTCAAAGTGGTAACAAATGCATCACCTGACTACTAACTGAACTTGTCTGGGTAATAATGCTGAAGATATGTAGACTTCAGTGACACATGGAAATTCAGGCAATAAGTGTTTTCAATTTAACAGGTTACAGTTGCCCGGTGCCTAAGGCCTTTTTAAATTTCAGAGATCACAGACAGACCCAGTCTGTAAGTGTTGTAATACAGTCACTCACCCTCCTATTTAATTAGCAAATCTAACTTCAGCAGATTTGCTCCTTTTTGTTGCAGTTTTTGCAAAGCACTTTGGAAAGCTTGTCATGAATGGCATCTGCATCATAAAATCAAGCTGTTATTTTTTTGTGGTGTCTCTCGTTGACTTGGAAATAGATGCTGAAAGATTTCACTGCTGTCCAAGGCTGCTTTTCCTCTGTGCCAAAGCAATCTGCGATCAACCTTGGTTGGTTAAAGTACTTTGGAACTGACATTATTTCAGAAAACAAAGCTCTTTATAAATCAGTGAGGCGATCCTTACTGATCCCTCTCCCCTCTTTCTCTTTTTTTGTGTAAATCCCTATAATTGACCTTCAGATAAAAATTATTGCTGACTGATAGTAATAGACTGAAAATCTTGGGGCAGAGATGGAAGTGTGTAATATGATGGAAAGTGCCCTTAGTTCACTAAGGCTTGCAGTGCTCATCAGCTGCCTGTGTACTCCTTTCCTAATCTGCATTGTATTTGTGTATTTACACTGGACTGTCCTAAGGCTCCTGGGGGGTTGTCTGGGCAAACGGTTAGTGGTATAACTGAAAGCTAGATAGCTTCTGTGAGGCTGCTGGTACCTGTGCAGGGCTGTTTACCACTGAATGAGATTCTGTTTTCTACCGAATAATCACTGTCCTGTTATAGCCTAGCAAATTTCTAACTTGCAATTTTCCCACCCTGCTCTGAAGCAAACCTCAAGCATCTGCCTAGTGATAGTTTCAGTTTATTATCGCAACAATGCACCTCAGGTCTGCCTGCTCCCAGAGTGATTCTTTAGCAATTGCTATCCATGCTCCAGGTCTTCTGTTTCTGAAGAGCTGATACAATGCCTTTTGTGTAGCTGAGCAATGAACAGCTGGCTTCTGTGAGTCACAGGGATGTTAACTCTTTCCTAGCAGAATCCATGTCTGTTAATGAGGAAGAGCTGATCCACCTGGACAATGTTGGCAGGTTGCAGCCTGGGCAGATGTGGTAGCATACCTGACCTGACACTCATGGCTAGTATACCCACGTAGATAGTAAGGAGGCACAGGGAAGCACAGTACAGAGGATGAGGAGACATTAGCACGCATCTGTGCTTTGTGCTTTATCTTGCCCCTCTGCTTAGTCTTGCCACAATCCTTCCAGGCAGGGCTGATGTGGCAGTGAGAACCAGACAGCACAAGACACAGAATCATAGAATCATAGAATCATGGAATGGTTAGGGTTGGAAAGGACCTTAAGATCATCTAGTTCCAACTCTCTTGGCTGAAAGACTGCTAAGTTAAAGTTTCTAATAACAGGTAAGTGTCAGGGCAATCAAATAGAAATTAAAAAGGACAAATTCAAAAAGAAGCCTTTGGCAGAGGCTTGCAGAACACTGGGTGACCACCATTGCCTGGTATGAGTCTCCTGACTACTGCCTAAAACAGTACATATTTGGCTATCTTGCTAAGGAAGGTCTAAGAGATGGTCACACTGTTGGAGGAATGGGTATGACAATTTTGAGCCCATAGTAATTGTCTGTTATTGTTTTTTCTAGTGCCAAGGTCAGGTACTGAAAGCGACTGTTAACACTGGGTGTCTACCAAATTTCATCTCCAAGAGCTGTTTAAACCAGCTGGGGTAAGTCTTCGTGCAGTAGAAAAGGAGGGGTAGTTAAAAGAAAACCTATGCCAAGAACCTAGGCACTCTTGATTCCCTGCCCCAATGATAGTTACTAGCAGCTTTGCATGTGCATATGGCTGTTTTAGGAGAAGATGCAGAGGGTGGGCTACACAGCAAGATAGCAGGAGCACTGGCAAAGTTTTGTGCAGACCTCAGAGCTGTGTCATTCTGTGTGTGTGTACTGCAGGGCAAAGCTGCCCAGCTAATGGTTAGCCTCAGCGATGAGGAACCCAAATGGACAGCGCCTTACGGTTTTAGTTGCGGAATCTGCCTCCAGACATGCTGTATGAAAGAGATTCCTCCTCCTGTGGGCCTGTTCCCAACAAGACCATCAGTGAGAAGTCCTGTTTTACCTCCTTTTCTTCCACTTGAGGAAATAACACCTCTTGTGTCCCACAGGCTGGAAGAAGTGTCTGTCATGGACTGTGGAGACCTCTCTCTACCCATCTCCAGCGTTGTTGGCCGAGTAGAACATATGGAGTTGCAATTTGGCCAGGAGACAGTGTTGTGTTCAGCACTGGTTGTAGGTGAGAGTGTCAGCCCCTCCTCTTCCCCAGTTTTCTTGTGTCCCTCTTGCTCTGCCAAGGGCATTTATAAGAATCTCTGGGAAAAATGTAATGCAGTGGGAGGCTGGTGATACGGTCACCTCCACTGCTGGCCAAGATCATTGTGCACTGTGAATACCCTCGAAGTAACAAAAACCAAAGGGCATAGGAAGAGTACAGAGAAGACAGAAGATGTTGAATGTGGAGAGAAATTAGGCGGTTTTTGATCTTCACATGTGTGTAAGATGGACAATTCTCATTTGCTTCTGAAATTGACCTTTCTTAAAATTATCCAGACTGCTTGATTAGTCCTCTGGTGCCCTGTGTTCTCCTGCTGA
>NW_009937753.1:31365-54991 GCF_000696875.1 Nestor notabilis
GCATCTTTGGCTGGATGGAAGTCATCACAGAAACTGTTGCAGAGTACAGCTAATTCCCCAGAGTGTTTGTCTGTGTACTCATTTGCCTTTGCTGCAGGGAGCACCCTGGAAGAACCTGGTAGCCCCAGAATGCTGAGGCTCCCTTAGTGTCCTAAGGCAGGACCCTTTGAAGGAAGGAGCCATGGGAGACAAGATCAAGCCACAGGCACTGGAGCATGCCCAGAAAACAGCAAAAATGCTGCATGTTCTGCATTTACATCATGCTATGCATACGCTGAAAACAACTTAGTAATCTTTTTTCCCCTGTTCTTTCTCCCTGTTAGTCTTCCAGCTTTACCATCTTGCCTTTACCTGTCTCCTCATCTTTGATGAGTACTATTCATCTTCCAAAGCCTCCCTTGCTCCCTCTTTTCATGTCCATTCTTCCCACTTTCCTCATTATCTAGAAAGAGCTTCCTCCTCTTCCACACTCCAGCTCCCTCTTTATCCCAGGTTTCCCCTCTACTTGTTTTTGTAAATTCACCAGCACAGGTGAATTTAGGCTAGTAGCACCTATCCATTTTTCTGGGATGTGGAAATGGCTGCCTGGAAGGAACAGAATTGCTACATCTGTGCCTTACATCTCCCTGTGCACATTGTGCTCTTGCATATGTGGTTATAAATAAATTAGAAAATACAGCCACTGGTTACAGGGCAAGCAGGCATCCAGGAGACAAGGGAAGCATTAATGATGTTACTGGTGGCTGCTGAGTACTGCAGACTCCAGGACTGGGGATTCCCCTTTCCCTGCTGTTGAAGTCCAGATGGATGACTCCTAGCGACCTAGGAGGCCACTCTCACCAATCCACAGTCCAATACATATTCTTAGTGCTAGGTTCGGACAATAGGAAGGCTGAACGTGTATGCCAGAGAGGCACATACTGAGAGGACACAGACAAGGCCAGCCACAGAGATTACTGCACACAGAGCAGTGCCCTTATCAGCACTCACATAAACACCAGCACAGATAGCCCAGTCCTGGTACTCCTCTAACTGACCAGGATTGTAGTTCACTAGCAGAAGCTCATACATCCTTAGTCTCTAGATTCAAAAGCACACTCGTATTCACGAGAGTCTTCAAATAACAGTAGAGCTTCTACATCGGTCTTACATCCATGTCAGGACTCTTGCCCCTTAGCTAGCCACTGGACCCAGACCATAAGTCTTTCCAGATGCAGTCTTCCTCCTACTCACTGCCTAGACCACACTGAAGATTGCTAGCTAATTATGTATGCAAACCCACAAGCATATAGGATTAAATTCATTTGGGAAATATAAAACACACCCAAGTCTTTCTAGTTGGTGGCATTTAGACCTCTTGCACACACATCTTGTTCTCTTCAGGTCCTGGCTTATAAATCTAAGGCCACTGTGACCCTGGTCAGAGCTGGTACCCAGATCTCTCTTGCATGCTTGATCTCTCCAGTTGCTGGCACCTAGACCTAAAGCTCTGTGACCTGTGGTCTTTCTCCAGTTTCTGGAACTTAGATTTTGCGACACACAAGTGCAGGCTCTTCAGTTGCTGGCATCCAGGTGTATAAGCCCTATGTCTGTGCTTCCTTCCCCAGTTACTGGCACCCAGACTTCTCTTACACACTGGTCTCTCTAATTGCTGGCACGTGTGAACTACATCCTCTTCTCCAGTTCTTCACATAGCCCTGTGAGCCCTATGGCCTGTGATGCCTTCGGTTACTGGCGCCTCTCTTGCACATCAGTCGCTCTGGTTGCTGACATCTAGAGCTATTTGCCCTTTAACCTGTGGCATCTTCTACACTTGCTGACACTTAAGACTTGCAGCAGTCACATATAGGATAGAGAGGTAATACAGAAAAAATTACTTAATAAAAGTAGTTAATAAGAAGATCAGATAAATTGCTGTCAAATAAGTGAAGTGACCAACAGCCTGCTTGCACGTGACTGGCCCTGTTACCCCTTCTCCTCTCCATTTTTCCACGCTTGCTCTTCCCTGATCCATCCTGCTGCTTGCCTTCTCCTGCCTTTGGCCCTTCCCCTGTACAGCTCATAGTAAGTTTTACATGATCCCACAAGCCCCCTCAAATATCTCATAGTACTCATTATAATCATGGTTCCCTCCTTGTATCAGCTACAGAGTTCATTTTGACCCTTTTCAGGGCTGTGCCTAAGTAGCTCCTTTAGCAGCTTTAGTTAGTGACAGAAGAGTGCTGGTCTTTGTAATTGTCAGTGTTACCACCTGCTTGTTAATGATTGTATGTTTAATTCATCAGTTTCCTTGTTAGTTAATTACTTTATACTGAATAGACCATAACAATACAACTTTATGAACCAGGTGCTTTCATATTCCACACCCTCTTACAGGAGACACACTTCCTTTAGAGGGGCAGCATATATAGTCCTAAGCCTGATCAGTCTCTTCTCTCTTCTCAGATGATGAAATGCTGGAGTTTTGCATTGGTCTCCAGACTCTGTTATCTCTCAAGGTAAGGAAGCATTTTTTTACTGTAGGGCTCCTCTCAAGAAGTCCTCCAAGATTTTGTTACTGTAAGCATGAGAAATACTTATGACCAGGTTTTCCAGGTTGCCACTTGCAATGGTTGTTGCACAGCTGCCTGGTTTCAGGATGCTCTGATGCACTGATTCCTTTCCAGTCCTTCTTAAAGGTTTTAAGAAAGGAATCATCCAATAGGGTACTATCACATCTCCCGTTCTTTGTATTCCTCACCATACAAGTTGCAAACAGGAAGAGGAAACTGAAGAGGAGACAAGAAAAGGCAAGGCGCAGTTATAGCTGTAACACCTTTTGAAGGTAGATGTGAACAAACGGTCCTTGCTTTGAGCCAAATAAAACTATATGATCATGCCTGGTTGCAGGATGCTCTGATCCACTGGTTCCTTTCCAGTCCTTCTTAAAGGTTTTTAAGAAAGGAATCATCCAATAGGGTACTATCACATCTCCCGTTCTTTGTATTCCTCACCATACAAGTTGCAAACAGGAAGAGGAAACTGAAGAGGAGACAAGAAAAGGCAAGGCGCAGTTATAGCTGTATCACCTTTTGAAGGTAGATGTGAACAAACGGTCCTTGCTTTGAGCCAAATAAAACTATATGATCACAATCAGTGTTCACCACTAGCTGGACATGAGTAGAAAGAGTCTTCTCCTTTTGTCAGCTCAGTTCAGGGTTAGTGCTCTGCTGAGCCTGGCTCCTGGGGGGCTCAGAATATGGCTGCTGCAAGATTGCTCTTGCCTGGCAAGTATTTGCTGTCATGTGTCAGACTCATAAGGCAGGAAAAGCATTGGGCTGAATAGTTAAGTGATGTGAAGACATCATCTCAAAGGCAGTCACAGGAAGGAGGGAGGGGAATGGCCCCGTGAAGGGTTTGGAGAGGAATCCATTGAAGGGAATAGGAGCAAAGATACAGCATGGGGGCAGGGTGAGAAACTGTAAGGTTTCTGAAAACCCAAAGTGGGGTTGTTTGGTGGTTATACGGATTTTTGCCAGTCATAAGACATCATGAGATTTGCTATCTGAAATGTCCAGCAAGTAACTGGCTCTTCCCTTCTTTAGTGTTGCATCGACTTGGAGGAAGGAGTCCTGAGATTTAAAGCACTGAGTCAAGAGCTGCCTTTTCTACATGCTTCTGAAGAGCCTGGTCAGTGACTGGCTGCATTCCCCATGTACGGAGCTGAGGACACTTGCTGCCCTCAGAGAGAGATGAGGGTGAGGCTCATATGCCCTTAACCTTGCTAAGTTCTAGGCTGAGGCATTCACTGGGGAGTGAGGAAAAGGCAAATGGGTGCTGGAAACTGTTGTTGCTGGGAGTGCCTCATCTTGAGAGATACCACTCCTTTCAGTGGACCCTCTTGTTTGTCCCCATGTGCTGAGTGGGCATTTTGTTCTTTTTTTTCTACCTGTCCCTCTTCACTCCAATTTCTGCTTCTGTACTAAATTCATCCTACCCTTTTAATGACTTATTTTTACAATACCCTCGATTAATGGGACAAGCGAGTCTCCATGAACAATCTTCAATTGTTCTGTGGACAGGAGGAAAAGCAGTTTCTCCAAAAGCCTCCAAAGGTTGCCATGAATGTTTCCCTTCTCTTTGCCTCAATGTGAGCAGAGCCCACCCCCATTTCTGAGTGGGACGGGCTCTGTGGCTAGTCCCCTCACGTGTACTCTGAGGAAGCTGGATTTTTTATTGTTTGCTTGCTCAGAGCAAAAAAGAAGGATTTTCTCAGAAAAACCTTGCAGCAAGAACAATTTTAGAGATTTTAATTCTAAGAAACCTTTGCAGAAATGCTGAGCATAGATGCCTAGAGTACAGTGGACACTCATAGGGGCTTGGACTTTGCCACTGCATCCTTGGCCACTAAGCTATATTATATGAATGGCAATACTTACCATCTTTTGGTCTTATACGTAGTAATCAGACTTGCACACCCTGCTCTTCTGACCAGGCCTCTTCTGTCTGCATTCCAGCTGCTAGATCTACATTCCTATTACCTCTGCTGTATCATCAGAGATCCTGCCACTCAGTTTAAACGCTATATTGAATTACAGCACCCAGTCTTCTGCTCTCTCAGATCCTTTCTTTCAACTTGAAATCTAGTGACTGGACACAGATACATATAATATGTAAGATATAATCGGCCTCAAGTCCCAGCGTCTCATAGCCCATCAATTTTGCTACTCCTGCATGAAACAAGAACTAGACTTCCTTGCAGGTCAGAGAACTGTGAACTCATCCAGGATGACTAGGGTGATTATTAAGTCACTACATTGTTTGGTTTAATTATTTTTCTATTTATTCACATCCTAGAGCATAGCTGTATGATAAATACGTAGTCTAGTCTTTCCTAGCTCTAGGAAAGATGCAGCAGACCAGGGCTTGTCCCATGCCTCATGACTACTGATTCACTATCCAAACTCTGTAAAATGTCCCTTTGTCCATCCTTACAATACCATGACATCCCCATTTTGCCTATCTTCCTGGATTAAACGCCACCGGCTTTCTTCGTTTTTTATTCAACCACTCATCGTTTCTGTTGTGCTTCTCAAAGGACTTGTGCATGCATTTCTGTCCATTCTTTCCTAAATCCGATGCTGTATGCTGTAGTTTAACACATGCTCAGGATGGCAGAGTACAGCCTGGCTGATATGATTTGGGGTGCACTTGCTGGTGTTAGATGGTGTGACTCACATCTGCTCCACCTACAAAGAGCATCAGCCTAGTGATTTTTATCATTAGCCATCCTACCTTGCAGCTTCTGATCTGTTCCTTGGCTGCTTTGCCACTCTTCTACTTGTGCATCTGATTATTTCTGGCTGCATGAACTGCTTTCCATGAATCTCCTGAATACACCAACATCTCCCATTTATGTCAGGACACACGTCTACTCGATAAGCCTGTCTTCCAAAGTACCAGTAATTCATCCTCTATCTGTATCACTTGCACGTCTGACTGGCTCGTCCAACCGAGGGGTCCTTCTTGACAGTTAAGACCTATACTAAACCTGTGTGTCAGTTGGAATCTATTTACATCTAAAAATGGCGTATGGAACAATGGCAAGTAATATGCTAAAGCTGACAGATATCACATCCATTACAGCACTTATTATTCATTAAATGTAATGATTAAAAAAAAAACCCCACAACCCTAAACCCTAATCCTAAACATTAAAGCTCTCGCTAGCTCTGATCCAAACCCTAAACCTAACCTTGGCCCTAAATCTATGCTCTAAAGCTAATTCTAACCCTAAATTTAACCCTAAAACCAAGTCTAACCGCTAAGCCTAACCCTAAGCCTTAATGCTAACCCGAACCTCTAGTCCTAAACACCAGCCCCTAACCATAAATCCTAACACTAAACATAATCCTGTAGATCTAACCCCTAGCTTCTAACTAAGATTAACCCCAAAAGGTAAACCTAATCCTGAACATAATGCTAACTATAAACACTACCCACGAATCTAACAGTAATCCCCAACCTAACCTCTAACCACTCACTCTTACCCTAACTCTGTCTCTAACCACACTAACCCTGACTCTAACCAGTAAATCTGACCCTAACCCTTAGTCTTAATCCCTAGTCCCATGAAGCTAACCACCTAAATCTACCATTCTAACCCCAAAACTCTAACCTCATAACCATAACTCTAATCCCCAAAACTCTAATTTCATAACCATAACTCTAATCCCCAATCCCAAACATAACTCCTAATCTTAAATGCTAAAGCTAACCTTATCCCTAAATGTAACCTTTAATGTAACCCCTAACATAAAACCTAACCACTGAAACAAACCGTAACACTAGCCAAAACCCGGTAATAACCACTAGTCATAACCTTGGTCCCTAACCCTAACTCCCTAAATCTAACCACGTAACTATAACTCAGTTATTCTAACACCTTAAACCAAATTCCCTAAACCCAAGACCAATCCTGAACTGAATGTTAACTCTTAATACTAAAGCCTAACTCAAACCCCTAACCTTATTCCTAACCCTATCCCTAACCCTATTGTATCCCTAATCCTACACCTAACCCTAACCACGTCCGATGGCTTTTGCCAGTGCCCGAAAGGTGCCTGCTTCTCTCCAGAGCATCCTAGGGCTTTTGCAAGGTTTTGCTTTGGCCTGTAAGGGGCCCTGCTGCCTTCCAGAGCAACACAGGGATTTTGCCAGGCTTTGCTGACACCCAGGCAAGTCTCTGCTGCCTTCCAGATTGTCTAATGGCTTTTGCTGGGCTTCACAAATGCCCACAAGTGGCTGCCAAGGGAAGGTGAGGGCCACCAACAGCTTTCAATCCTGGCCGCTTCCGTGTGAGGGCCCTAAGAAGGGTGTGCATTTTGGAGCCTTTAGGTGAGGGTTAGGTGGTAGAGCAAGCGCAGAGCCCCAGTGTTGGTGGGGCTGTGAAGGGGCTGCCAAGGGAATGGGAGGGCAACCAACAGCTTTCAGTCCTGGCCACTTCTGTGTGAAAGCCATGCCTGGTAGGCATCCATTTTGGAGTGGGACTCTGGCTACGGTGAGGGTGTAGGTGAACAGGAGTCTTCGTGAACTCAGACTGAAGCCAACAGGAATCTTCCGAATGATTTAGTGCTGGATGGGATTCTAGAGAAAATTGGCACAACTTTTGAGTTGACAGTCTGACTAGTGCCTGTCACTTACAGCCCTGCAGATACCCACACACTAGCTACTGTTGGAATTCACCAGGTGATGTCCCTACATGGCAGTCTTGGGATAACTCCGCTTTTGCTCACCTCCAGAACATCCTCCAGTCCTTCTGAAGCCTTTCTGTGATTCACATCTCTTATTTCTCAAATCACTAATAGTTCAGGCTCCTCTGGGAATTAACGTACTACAGTAGGTGAGAAACACCAGCTCTATCTGTCCCTTTCTTCTCTGCATAATGAATCCTTCTTTGCATCCTCCTTACCTTCCCCCAAGCAAATAATTCATTCTTCCACTGGTGACAAATTTGCTTCTTCTAAAAGGAATTATTTCCTTTTTAGACAATTCTTTAAATGCTTTCCTGTACCCTTGTTACTAATACTCTCTCACATTGTGCCACTGACTTGCCAGCCTTTCCTCTTTCTTGTTAACAATATGCATGCATGAATACAGACTGCCACTTGTCAGTCACAGAGGATGTTTCCTAGCAAGAGCTAAACTAGCACGTGAAAGCTCTTATTTTCAGCTGTGAAATCACCTCCAGAGCAGAAGACATGTTTTTCACCTTCCTCCAGCCCATGTCAGTTGAAAGTGCAGGTCCACACTGTAAAGATCTCACACAAACATTGAGGAATCTGTTGCCAATTTATCTGGGAACCCACCCATCAAGTTTTGTTGCAGGCAGAGCTTACAGAAAAAAAAATCTGTATGTCTGAGTACTGCAGGTCATAACATCATGGCTGGCACCTCACTTCAACTCATTCCCTAAATCACAGTCTAAACCTACAGTGTCAGTACCTTGTTTCATCATCATCAAACAGAACTCCGGGTGGGTTTCCATCTCCCAGAGTTCCTTGGCATTAAATGACATGTTGTTACTTGCCTTAAGAAATGTATTCTGGATTCTTGCCCAAACTTTGTTTTCTCCGAAGACCAGCATTTTTGTGTCCTTACACGGGAATCCCAGCTGTCATTGTGAAAGACAGGATCCTGGCTTTCAAAGATTTGATTATAAATCAGGACTTGCACTATCTCAATGATGCAAACTCAACCCCATCTGCAGACATGGTAAGCCTTCCTATGTTAGGGAACTCAGTAATTTTTAAGTGGGCTGGCAAGGCTGAAGACTGTATCAATTGTAGCTTCTTTTGGAAAAGCCTATTACACAGACACGCTTCCCTACCTCTAATTCCAGTCATCTCTATCGCTTCTGAGTGACAAGGGGAAGGAAGGAGCTATCTGAAAGTCTTTTCCACTAGAGATCAAAAAATGCTGAAACTTTCATATGGAAAGTAGAAATTTAGTACAAACTGCCATCTCAGAGCAGGACATAGGCATATCCTGGATGTGTCCGGCACTGGCTTCCTCACGATGAGATCAATCCCTTCAATATAGACAATGGAATATTAGGGACAATCTCTCCGAATCGCTTTGGTGATCAGCTCCTACTAGGGCTACTTTCCTGTAGAATGGACACAACAGTTGCAAAACAGTCTGCAGGGAATTGTCTGTCACAGGAGGTCTTTGGAATAGAGAAGCAAGTATTACATGGTAGGTGTGAGATACATAATGGCTGAACCTGCCTGGGGATGGGGAGATGGACTTCTGAGGCCCCTTCCAAGGCCAACACGGTGTCTGCCAAAGCCATAATCAGGACCATTTCCAGGAGATTGGGATCTCTTGGATTTGAATGGGAGCTCCAGCCCAGAGGCCTGCTCCTTCTTTCACTGCTAGTGTGCAAGTTACAGAACTTAAGGCCACTGACCCACCTACATGCTTGCAGACCGTCCTCCTTTCAAGAGACTCCACTGGCAAATGCCAGGATATACCTGAAGAGTTACGGGAATAACTGCATTCAGCAGAGAGATCACAAAAACAAGTGCAGGGATGGCCAGTGGGTTTATTATGTCTCAGGAAAATAAAGCAACACCCTCTATTTTCTTGCTAGTAAATTGAGCATCATAACCAAAGCCATGAATCATTATGCAAATGCCCCCAGTGACCAAGAACGCTGTTGGACTCCTCACTTGCTGTGTGCTGGCACTGGGACATACAACTGTGTCTTGCAAATCCTGCCCTGTCAAAAAGCTTCCTGGCACCGGCGGGTATGCCAATCTGCTACTGGTAGGATGCAGCAAACAACATCTTCTGCTGTGTGGGAAGAAACAACTTCAAATTCCAAATCTGTGGCTTGTGTTGGCTGGCAAGGACAAACAGGCAATGAGTTACAATGAAAGCATAATATAACTATCAGCCTGAAGCATTGACCTGAGAAGCACTGACTGTAGCTAGTTTATTACTTGTCACTTTAGAGTTCAACGCTTGGAAAAAAAAACAACCAAATTTTTGGTCAAGGAAAAGCACAGGAGTTCCAATTAATCCTTCTATAGACAGTTTTCATTTTCCTTTGTGCACAAGAGACACAGGACCAAGATGCATCTGCAAGTTATGTGCTGTAAGCAGAGTAAAACTGTCAGGGAAACCCTTGAACATCAGCATTTTTCCTCTGAAATGGTTTTAATTGCTGAAGAGTTTTGGGCAACAGATGATTTGTAGCATCTGTATTTTCTCACCTCTGCTTTCCACAATGCAGCATGCCTCAGCTTGCACAGCACACAGCAATGTTATCCTTGGGCAAGCAACAAAAGTGGACTAGGTTGGACAGATTGCCCTGTCCATCATTTGCACTGGGTTTGCTCCGTTTTCTTTTAAGGATGGTTCTTAGGAAAATGCCATCCCTCCCTCATTAACCCTTTCCTGTTTCTTCTCAACAATTAACAGTCCAACAGTGGATCAATTTGACCTCCCTTCCTTGGAAATCATTTGACCTGTATGGCAAAGTTGTTTTGCATAAAACAGTTTCAGTCACACAACCATTCATAAACCCCTTTGCACTTGTGTTGCTAATAAAGGTTTGTATTTGGCATGAATGGGCAGCATTGAGTTGTTCTCTGTTATGGCTGTAGACAATCCTTGTTCTGCTGGTAGGCCTCAAGAAGGAATTACAATACAGCAGCACTGCAGTAGCCTGTAAAATGCAGCTACCAGATTAGCTCAGCCTGCCACAGCTCTCAGCCAAATAAAACGCTCCAGGCAATTGCTGCAGGAACCTCTGGGGTCCCAGCAGTGGATGAGGAGAGAGTACATCTGTGAACACCTGCCCCACCAAAGCCAAAGCTGAATGGAACCATGAAAGGGACAAGTTGTAGGACTTCTTCTGTTTTTTGTCAAAGCATACACAGCAGAAGAGCCCATCAGCTGTGCAGCAGTATGCATCCCAAGCTGTGTGAGCCATGACTGAAAACAAAGGCATCGCTACTTTCTGTCGCTTGTAACCATCCTGTTTCTACCCCTAGTGGGGAAGGCAGAAGCCACAGAATTAGGAAAGGGGTGTGGGGGGAAGCAAGACAAGAAAATACACAAACTTCAGAAGAAAAGTAGTCTGCGTTCAGGACAGAAGAACAGCATATGCCAAGACACAGGCCTGTTCAGGGACACTGCCACAATTTCTGTTACATGCTTCTGGAAACTGCTCTGCAGAGTCCTGCTTAACTGTGGTTCCTTTTCATGTCAGTTCCACTAATCGTGAAGTGCAAAATTTCTGCCTAGCAGAAGGGCTAGACAGAAAGCATGCCAGAATACAGTCAAACCAAACTGTTCACCCCACCTGGAGGGACATCTGCTTCTTCCCAAATGAGCTGGGCCCCAACAGGAGGAATTAAGAGTAGCAACTGGTACTTCACCTGAACGAAGAGGAGGTGATCAGAAAGAGAAGCTTTAGCTTTTGGCAAACAGAAACCTGGAAGTAGCAAACCAACCTACTGTGATTGTTAGTAGCCCCAACAAGACTCATCCTCATTGGGAAAGGACTAAGAGACTGGTGAGAGCCCAAAGGGTCACACTACTTATTCACCAGAAGCAATAATGACTGCCCTTGGGATGGGTGGCTGTACCTCTCAGAAGCATGAGAGTTGACAATTTCTTGAGGTTACGGTCCAGAGCTAACACACTTCAACACTCCTTGCCTTAGCTCATCAGTAGATGTTCCCTGCAATATCAGCTCTCTCAGCTGACAAACTCTGCCGCTCAGAACACCAGTTACAAAAGCACATTATGACCTAAGAGCTCCTGCCTGAAGGGTCCAATTGCACCCAAGCGCTTAGTATGACAGGGGAACATTTGAAAATGCTTCTCACTGAGGTCATTAAAATGGAGAGAAACTCCCACTGTAGTTAGAGACTCAGAAGAATGAGTGATCTGAGAAGCAAAAAGAGTGCTAGCTGGTACAGACCAGGTCACACCATTTCACTGCCCCATGCTTCAACCTTCATAGCTATCACAGTCAGACTCTGCTCTTTAAAATGCTTGCATAAATCTACAGATGGAAATTGCAAGATAGGGCTTAATGTAAAGATCCTGCCCTTCTACCACATGGGGGTACTTCAACACTCCTTTCTCCTACACAAAGTTCTTCCAGTTAGGGCTGCTCTTGGACATTTTGCAGAGTACAGCACAGCAGGTTTTCAGTAGCCTGCAGGATCTTTAAATGTTACCATTTGCTCAGACTCAGACGCAACCCTCTTGGGCTACTGTAACAGTGAAGAGACAGGTCCATCCATTATGCATGTCCAGTAAAACATCATACAAGTGAGAAAAGATAGCAGATGCAAACCAGCATGTGAGCCTGCTGCTCCTATCCTAACAAGCGGAGTTAGGCAAGAGGCAAGCCGAGATGGGGAAAAGCAGAACACCAGCAGCATGTGGAAAGGTTCTTGCCTTGGCCTCTGCATATGAGCAGCCTGGGTGAGCAACAGCCTTTTCCAGACTGCATACCAGCAAGTGGAACATTACCTCCAGTCCACCTTTCAGTTGCGCAGGACTCAAAATAGCATGGCACTCTCCACATTAAGAGGGAAGTGTGGCACTTCCACTCCTTATTATGGAATGGCCAACCTCTTGCAACAACACAGATCCATGCTTAAGAGAGACTGCTCTTATTGCCCAGCTCACAGCTGCTTAGCTAAGTCACAGTCATGTCTGGGATCACCCTGCCCAAGCAGATGGAGACAAGCAACAACTCTTGAGTACAGCTGAGTTCACTGTAGCTGCAACCTCTTGACACATTGTTCGTGCAAGTTGTGGTTCTTCTCAAACATGTCTCCAGCTCCTCAGAACAGGAACTAGTTTGTGAGAAACCGCTTGGCAGAAGAGCAGCATCAGAGCAAAGGCAAACAATGCCTGGATCTACTTTAAAAACACCCCAAATGGGAGAGAAAGCCCCTGCCTACTCTTTAACTCAATTCTTCCATCTGCAGTTCCCGCACTATGATTCTGCTAAGAACTCAGAATAGGCCAAAACAGAGACTGTTATCAGGTATTCTCTCCATTTATGTCCTCAGTACTCCTTCCCAGTCACCTATAAAACACTTTAGCTAGCAGAGAACATGGGAACTGGCAACGGAAGGCCAATAAGCAGGGCTCTGGACTCAGCAATGTTCTGGTAGCTTCCTCAGCTAAAAACAAACCAACCCACCATCTTCACTCAAGCTGACCACCAAGCACATCCTGCTACAGAATCTGGCCTGTACACCCTTTGCTGCCTGGAAACTTTGACAGGGATGGGGACAGTTTCATCTTCATTAGATGACCGATTCCTGTTTCAGAAGAGTTTGTGCAGGTATTAAAGATGTCAGCCTCTGTGTGACTTGTTATGAGGGATCCTGGATGACAGTGCAGTGGGCAGAGGAGTCTGTTCCAGCAGGGTCCTGACACTGCGCAGGGTTGCTCTGCTGCCATTTCTCAGGAAAATACAGTGTTTTGTGAATCAGATTTTTGACAGCAGAAACATCACTTCTTTCTATGGAAAAGACAGACAGTTGTTAGGGATTCTCAGCACGTAGTACGCTAAAGCTCCTCTTCCTCAAGAAGTACGTGAAACTCTAGTTCCCAGCACCTCATATGCCAGCAGGCCTTCCTCTCTTTTTTCCCATATATATCCTTCACCCTTTCTGCACTCACCCACACCCAGCTGCTGCAGGAGAGTTCCAAACTCTGGGTTACAATCCAGGATTTTCAACAGGTTGGTGGACTCCATTCTCTCCAGCTGCACATCCCAGTAGATGTAGATCTTCTGATTGAAGCTGACATAAACTAAGCAGGGGCTGTTGCTTCCTCCTTTGCATGCGTAGAGGCCTGCAGAAAGGCAAAGGCAAGGCTCAGGCTGGTTCCATGGAGGTCCTTGTCTCCACTTGAGAACAGTAAATTAGAAAAAGCAGTGGGGAAGACAAGACACCACTACAGCACCCCCAAAAACAACAGAAAAAAAACCCAAACCCAACACCATCACAGAAGAACCTCAGCATCACCTCCTCTCACCCCAGCTTTTCCCAGATGCCACCAGAGGAAAGACTGGCTGGGCCTGCTGCAGTAATACACACAGGGAAATTATTCCCCACTGCAGACAGACAACGGAGTCCAGGTCTCCCCGATGTGAGTAGCAGCTTTGAGGAAGAAATGCTGTTAAGGGCTGGCTTTGCAGTCAGGCTCCTCACCTGCACAGAATGCACTGACATTCTCATCTGCTTGAAATCTGGCAACAGTCCGATTGTGGTCAATGATGTATGTCTGACCATCCCATGCACAGGCAATCACCTCCTCATGCCCATTGCCCTGTAGGAACCATAAGATCACACATTAGCAGGGGCCTCAACTGTTCCCAAGGGCAATTAAGAATCTTTCCTGCTTGTTCAGAGACATGAACACTATTGTCTGAACAAGATGTCAATTTTGGATGCCTTCTTCAGTCATTTTGCAGTTGTCCAGTCTTTTTGCACTTGGAGACCATCTCTTCTCTGTTATAATCCTTATGTATCATATGATCTTACAGACAATCAGGGTATTAACGATGTGCAAAACCATTCAACTTTGCAATAGGATAAAAGAACAGCTGGGGGACAAAAAAGGTTGCAGCAGGATGCTGGGCTCACTAGGTCAAACACAGCTCAACCTCTTGCAGGTGGACAGACTGAAATGAGTGCAGAATGCATCAGCACAGTCAGAGCACTCTGTGTGTCATCCTGAGATAATCCCACCCTTTTTCAGCCGAGTCATATTCCTTCTGCCCTTCCTATATTCATATACACAAAACCATGTTGAGTTTTTGTCTTGATCCCTTCCACCCCCATTCACAGACACTCACAGTAACGTCCAGCTTTTCCAGAGCAAACAGCTGGTGATCAACCTGCACAGACCAGAGCAGCTTGTCTGCTCCCTCCATGAGTTTCAATGTCCCTGAAGGGGGAAAAAATAATTAAAGTAAGTTTTGTCTTGAAAATATTAAAAGAGAACAAGATTTTTGCTAACACTGGGCCCTGCACATTCCTTCAGCAATCAGGTACTGGTGCAGGCAGAATGCTGGGCCCATGGTACAGCCTGTGGTTGATAATAGGTAACAGTGTCTCAGTTCTGGGAAGGACAGCAGTACATCATCTTGTCATCAGTAACTGCTAACAGAGAGGAAAAGTGGCAGCAGCCCTACTGATTGGATTGTGCTCTAAGACAAGAAGAAACCTGACCAAAACTAGGCTCCCAAAGTACAGTACATCAACAGATCTCACGTGAGACAGTGAGTGAACTAGAAGTTTCTCACCATGTCCTGCAGATCATGTCATCTCAAGACAGCATGTTGACAGTTATCAGCTGAGAAGTGGCTGGCTAATAGCATGGGCATGGCCTTTTGGCTGCTAAAACCATACTGGCCACCTAGCTCACGTACCATTTTTGTATTATCCAAATATAATGTGATAGTACTGGGCATTGGAGGGAAGGTAGCCATGAGAAAGTGGAACACAAACAAGAATCTAGCCTCACAGTGCCATCCAGCTTTGCTATGGCTCACAAGTCAACCAGAGTGAGGCAGGAAGCCTTGCCAGATGCAGAAGCTTCAGAGTTCAGGCCCACAGAATAATGAGAAACTCCCCAGCAGAACATCATCAGGCAGGTGGACATCTGGCCCAAAAAAGCCAGGCTGTCTACCTGCAAAGGCAAAGCACAACACACTCTCTCCACGCTGTGCTTTATGAACAGAAACCCTGCATTCAGCTCATTAGACCAGTCCTATTTTGCAGTCAAGTGCACAGCAAAAGAACCTGGCTCCAGGCCTGCGTGAGGCCAGCTCCTCTCTACCAATACTCAAGTTCCAGCACCCATTTCCTTTACTGCTTTTGGAAACAATCCAGCTCCTTCCAAGTTCTCTGCTGTGGCAGAGTCTCTTGTCTACAGGAACGGCACTTTTGAACTGGCATCTCAAACAGCTGTAAGCAAGCAAACTTAGAAATCAGCAGTTGAAAGTTCTAGTCTTGCTCTCCATCTCAAGCTTTCAGCGTGCCTTTGGGCCAATGACCTAGCCTTTTCATTTTCCCAGCTGCTTGCTGCAGCATGGTATTAATACTTCTACCCACCATAGCCCATGGGACCATACAAGTAATTTGTATCAGTAAAATGCTTTGAAATCCACAGATTAATAGACTGTACCAGGGGAGCGAGAAAGGCAGATACTCATAACAGAAAACACAACAGGTTTCCTGGAGAGAGAAAGCCTGTGCTACACCAGACCCAATTCAGTAAGGAAAAGAAAGACAGGCTCAGCTTTAATGTTTCACCAGGTCCTCAGATACAGGCGTTTTATCACATACCTGATTTATGGGAGACTTGATCACAGTAACAACTCTTACCTTGGCTTCTGTCTTAGTTTTCATGCCTCCATAGAAAATATGTCAGCAGCAGTCTCTGAGCCAAATTCTCCTGCCTGACCCAGGAAGCCTTTCTGAAGCCCAGCTCCCCTTCTTTCAAAACCAAAGACACTGAACCCCTGGTTCCCTGCTTTGAATTAATGACAGGCCTTGGTCACCCCACAGGCCTTTTGTCCAGGACAGCAGTAGGACTTACCATCCAGAGTACAGAGGGCAAAGAGACCTGAACCACTATTCTCACTGGAGCAGCCTGTAAGTGCAGAAGAAAATTACAAGAGTTGATGCTGTTTTGTTAAATGTTGTCCCCTCCGTCTCTTAAAAAACAAAACCAAACCCAAACAAGCTGATCCATCTTGCCTCCTTTTTGCCCAGTCCTGACATACTGCTTAGCAGGTACCTGCAGATTCTTGCAATCAATTGTACTCCATGACTTTTATTTGTAGGGCACTAGCATCTCAAAACTCAAGACCTTCTGTCACTGATATCAGCATGTCTGGCTCTGCTAGCTGCTCTTAAAGAGTTTGCCTGTGCCACATATGCACACTTTGCAGGCCCATGGCAGTTCTGATATTAGTGGACTGCATCACATCCTCTCCAGGCTCCAGAAACGCACAAGCATAGGCAGAACCATCACAAGGGACAAAGTAAAGAACAGCTGATGCCAAGCAAGAGTATGAAAACCACCCTCATTGTTTCTTTCAAGGGCAGGAACATGGCCTTTGGCTGTTCTGGCAAGGTGCAGTGTCAAAAGAGAGATATCACCAGACAAAGCTTTAGTCACATTAGCACAAAAGCATCTCATGGCAACTCCTAAATGAGTCTGTGGAGATCATGCTACCACCTCTATTGTTTTTGTTACAGCAAAACTTCACAGAAGGTGTGATCCTCTTCCACCAAACACTGCTCTAGAGACAAACACAAGGGCTAGAGAGCCCTTACTTTATGAGCAGATTAGACATTTGCAGCTCATCTACACACTCAGCCCTGGCTTTCCTGGATTATATTTACACAGTTGTGAACATTCTACAAGCAGTATTCTCTCTAAAGTATCCTGTATATCACAGTTGTGTGCAGGACAGCACTGACAAATGCGACTAGTTAAATCTGAAGAAGAGACTCCCCTGACCAGCAGGCTGGTTCAGCCCTTCAGTACACTCTCTACCTAGCTACCAATCAGAAAAGACAGCAAGGTCAGGTTTTGGCACGACCTGGAGCTGTGTTCAACTACAGCTGCATTTCATCCTTTCAGTGACAGCACAGGAGAGACACTGGCTCTCTGAGGTCTGCAGGAACCCAGGAAACCTGGCAGTCAGGTACAAGCCAGCAGAGCTGAAAGCAAATAGGCATTTTCCCCACAGAGATACAATACTGCAAGCCTACCCCCACCGCCAGTAGAGAGCTCCAAGCTACAACAACCTGCATGCTCCCAGAACACAGACTCCCCCGTTTCTCCTGATCAGCTTAAAGCAAACCAGCTGTTTTGAGTGCTCTATTGCCCTTAGCTGACATGCATCTGGACACGCTCTGATCCAGAAGATGTCCCCTCCTCACAAACTGGTCAGCATGGCACTCTTAGGCTGTTTCATTACTGATGGTCCAGCATTAGTGGACTTTTCCGAACCTTCTCTTCATCCTTTACTCTGTGTGCCTTAATTTTTCACAAGACACCTCTCATTAGATGAAAGGCTTAGTATGCAGTGAATAACTGATTTCATGTTCTGTTGACCATGTAGCTCATAGCAGTACTGAGCTGCTAAAAACATGACAACCTTGGAACTGGGGAGGAAGGGTAAGGAAACAGGAAGAGCAGGGGGTTCAGGGGCCTGCTCTTCTCCCCCAGCTCTAAATTACATTGGACAGCCTAAACTGTTCTCAGACAGCACTGCAGGGGATAATGCTTGGACAGAGCAAATGCAGCTGGATTTTCTGCTTTCTTGTATTATGCCCACAGGCTCCAAGGGGAAGTGAAAGCTGCTTATTCTCCATAGGTACCAAAAGAAGTGTTCAGCAGGTGCACCAGGCACACATCAGAGCACACAGCATTTACACAAGGGAAGCAGTGGTAGTGTGTAAGAAAAGTCTGGACACAACAGCAGCATGTGACGGCTAAGAGAAACCAGTAGCTGTGGAGAGTTTAGATACAACAGCTAAATGGAATAGGGAGACAGAGGACAGTGATATACATTAAATATGGAAGCAGCTCTGGAGGGATTGGGACTGCCTAGGTGAAGGAAGAGCAGGACACAGCTGCCAGGTACTGGGAAACAAATGCTGAAAAACACAAAAGAATGAAGATGAGGCTGTGGAAAGGAAGACATGCATCCAGGGAATAAAAAGGGCATAAGCTGCAGCCATGCAGAAGACCAAGGACATCTGCAGAAGCAAGGCATGGCAGCCATTCAGGATGACTAAATGCAGGCCATTGGAGGCTGCAGAGAAACTGCTGTGCTAGGTGAACAGTCAGAGCTACCTACAGAAGGAACAAAGCTATAGGAAGCTCAAATGCAGTTATCCAGCTGTCTTTCTTTGGGAGCTGGCTAACAGAAGCAGAGTTCCCTCTGTTCTTGCAGCTATCTCCCACTGTTATTTTTCAACCATGGGAAATCTGATTTCATCCTGGACTGACATAATGAAAAACTATCAATAGCTGGGCCAGAGACCCCAAGTTGTTAATTTCTCACCTCGTGCAATGCTACCAATTAGATGAGTGGAAACATTCTTGTTGTGAATCCGTCCAGATGTTTGGTGCAGAATAACATCTCGAATAGGAGCCTCGCTAGGGAAAAGAGACACAGGACACAGACATCAGAGAAAGGCCAGGGAACCAGGCCTGGGGCTGTGCCACAATAATCTCAAGACCAGTGTACTCCAAAGCTCTATAAATTCAGACATTTGTGAGAGTTTGCGCATAGATTAGCCCTTTAATGGCAAAGGCCAAGGAAAAGAATGCGTACCACCCCCGGTATGAAATGAACTCTCTAATGTTTAAAAAATGAAAACAGAATGATTTCATACATCAAAAAACTGGAAAGAGCTCAAAACAAAAAGGGAGAGTAGCACACGGGGGAAAAAAAATTGCATGGAAAATGCCAGTAGAACATGTATTCCAACCAAGGAAAAAGAAAGACAATTTTAATCATTACTGCCATGTAAGCCTGGCTGCTTTTCACTCAGGAAGCATCCACCTGGGGTTATAAGGATTGGTCAGAGATCATGCCTGTGAGTGGCTGTGAGTTGCTAGGAAGTACCATTTCAGTAAGGTCTCCAAGACACCAAGGAGACTTGCCTAACTCCCCTCCTCCTAGTTTTCTGGGTTTGCCTTTAAGTCCCACAGAACACCACGGAAGCACCCGAATCCCCCACAAGGGTCCCTCCAGTGCCAAGGACAATAAACTCTCTGCTCGTCCTGATTGCTCTGGTTGTTATTTACAGCACTGGCTGCCAAAGGTCTCATTAGGAAAAACTCCAATTACTTCACCTGGAAGAAACAAGTGAATAAAACCAAAATATCATCCTGGGTTTCAGATTAACTGGCCTTGGCCCAGCCTTTCAGTTGCTACCCTTCCCACCATTAGACAGGTCACCAGATTGCCTACTACTTTTTCTCTGAAGATCTAGGTCACTCATTTCCCTACCTTAGCCCTCAGTACTGTCCCCCTCGGTGAGATGGTTTCGCCACTCTCCTTGCCCAAACCCAGAAGAAGAGTGGGATACAAGGAAAGCAGCAGTATTCATCTTTGTGACGGAAACATGAAGAGTGTTCATAGGTGGTGTGCTTAAGTCCCAGCAATGCAGCAAGGTCACAGAAGCAAGGACAAATGACAGCACATCCCCCCCCCCCGAAAGATGGCATGGTGGTGCCCCCTTGTAACGGGCATCTACAATGGAATCTCCTTATCTACCACATGCAGTAATGCTCTTCACCTGCCTGGGGCAGAGTTGTCTCTTCCCTCTGTTGTGGCCTGCTGCTCAGAGTCCCAGGTGCACAGCAGAATGGCATAACCACAACCTGGCTGAGACACCATCATCTCCGGTGAGCCGTCAGGGCCTGGGTTCACAGACAGGCTGTCCACCTATACTGACAGAGGAAAAACATCGATGGAGTCAAACTGAGAACTCCAAACACCTCAGAAGAGTTCACTGTCCTCCTCGTACCTAAACTTGAGTATGGCAGATCTTCTGACAGAGCTGAGCAGGAGCTGAACAAACCCAGCTACAAGCAAAATGTCCAAGTTACAGTAAAAGGTTATGTTTCCCTACCAAAAGCCACTTAAGAACAACACTAGTATTTTCTACTAATGCTCTCTAGATGGGTGAGACCAACTGACTGGTCTCCCAGACCAACCCACCAGCTGCTCTGCAAGTACAGGACAAGCACTGGGCAAATCATTCAAGCCATTAATATGACAATTGCTTTGTTCACAGGACTGAGATCCTGTGCTTCTTCCCTTGAGAGGGCCACCTCTTGAAGACTGTATGACAAGTTCTGCTCTGAGCACCCCATTTCCTTACCTGACCTTCTAGCAGCCATTTCTTCAACAGGAGCAGCTGCCCAGACACATGGTCTGAACTCTCCGACAAGTCCTCCCAGCGGAAGGCACGCACCACTCTGTCAGTGTAACCCACCACCAACTCGCACTTCCCGTCTCCATCTGAAGGGAATAAAAGGAGAGAGACGGCGTCGCTCAGGCTTTCACAGCCCCAACATTCGTAAACCACTGTGCTGGTTTCCACCACGTAGCATCTCTGAACATCCCAATCCCATAATGAGGACTTGCACTTCAGGAGAAATCCTGAAGTTTTTGCTTCTCCCCTCCATGACTCAGCTGTTGCTTGTTAGAGCACTTACTTCAGCAAGAGAGTAATTTCCTTCTGTGAGTCCAACACATTTTCTCTCTCTTCCCCCTTCTCACCTCTTACCCACAAACTCCCTCTCCCTGCACTCCCACACCATCTTCCTGGCTCACCAATGTCATTAATCAGCATGACTTTGGTGTTGGCAGGAATGTGCTGCTTGAACACTGGCTTCTGCTCTTCTGCTGCTGCCAACTCATGGTGGCCTGAAGCATCTGGGTGTTTTGAAGTTGGAGAAGTCAGGTCAAAAAGATGAAACCAGCCTTCTGCACTCACTGCCACCACAAGATTCTAAGAGGGAAGAGAAAAACCTTTTGATTTTTCCTATTTTAGAAACTGCAGAAGATCTTCTGCAGCAGGGTGAGGGAAGATAGAAGGGTAGATCCATCAAGATCAGTGACTGCTACAGAGGGGACAGGAGAAGGGTTTTGGCCAGCATACAAACTACTTGGGTACTGCAGGATCCAAACTTCTTGTTCATCCTTGTCAAACCAGCTTATCAAGCTGATGTGTGCATGCAATCCCCAGAAGTGTGGCTTTCTCAATGCTCACTTCAGCTCTGCTCCCCACTGGAGAACACACAGCTACAGTATTTTAGGCAGGGTGCCTAAACCAGGACTTTCGGACTCTGTGGTCGTGGCTTAACCCCCAGAAATAGCAATCCAGCAAAAGGAGTCATATCAGACCCAGTGGAATTTGCCTGGGAGACCAGACTATTCAGTGGCTCAGTCCTGTTTAGATGACCTTAAATGCACACGGCCAAGTGGTAGAAGGGCCATAACCCACCGCAGGGACCAGCACAGAGCAGGGCAAAAGTCGTTAAGGAAAAGGAGCAACCTTCAAACCACCGAAGCCTTGTGGCGCTCACACAGGGGTACATACAAATGAATACTGCTTTCTGAAGACAGGATGGATTTTCTTGCTCACTAAAACCTACACATGGCTCACAGAAAGATCGAGGCTATATGTAAATAGGACAGTTTAAAAACAGTAGTGCTAAAACTGTGAGCAAGGGCAGATCCTGAAGACAAAGCACCTGCAACCTGTCCTTCTCCACATTCAGGACATGATATGACCCTAAACACCTCCCACATGCCCTACAGACACAGCTGGGAAAAGTCTGGCTGCTCTCACCTTTCCCTTATTGCATATATCTCCCACTCCAACACATGTGAGCTGAAAGAGAAAAGAAGGCCATACATGAGAGAACTCAAACAGCGCTTTGGGATAAGCTTCTGTTCTATTTCTTCTTCTCTCATAACCCTCTCTTGAACTCAGAACAGCCGTTTCAAGGATGAAAGAACAGGGACAGAAACAGATCTGCCACACAGCTGCACCGAGCCCCGGAACCAAATCCACGGTGCACAGGAACAAGGACGAAGTGGGACAGAAGCCCAGTTCCTGCGTTTGTTCATTACTTCGCTCTCCTAGCCCATGTGGCTAGCTGTGGGCAAAAGCAAGCTGTGCATATCCATGTGAAAGTCAACAGAACCAGCTCTGGTTGCCATTCCCCTCTGGCCTACGTATTCCTAAGCAACGGTCAAGGACAGCTCGCTGCACATACACTAAAAGGCCAAACCATTAACAATTCTGTCAAGAACTGACCATTCCTTGGCAAGATCGCACAGCCCAGGGTTTGCTGTCATCATTCTTGTAAACATAGAGCTTCCCGTTGGTGTCTCCCACCACCAGCTCATTCAGCTGCACAAAAGAATTGGGTTAGTAAGAAGAAATTCAGTTACAGTAACATTCTCACACAGCAATAATTCGTGTCTAAAAATCACTCTGTGGCAAAAAGCAGCAAAACAAGACTTGGGGACAGCCTCAAATCAACAGAAAAGGTCTGGGGAAGAAAAAAAAAAAACAAACCACCCAGCAATTAATTTTCCTCTTGCAGATAAAATAGCTGGAGAGCAGCTCCTCAGAGCAACATCCCCTTATCCACTGCTTCTTCACTGTTTTAACATCCTGCTCTGCTAACCATCATCATCCCATCTTCCACCCTTCAATCTAGATTGACTTGACCTTTCTTGCCTCACCTGAGGAAGATTATGGCAAGAAGGAAAATCGAGAAAGGCTGCAAGAACACTTACAACAGATTTACAATGGATGTTCAATTTCACTGATGAAGGGGTAAAGGTCTTTCAGAATGGTGATTATTTCTTTAAAGACGACTTTAAAAATATAAAAGATTATTAAACGAATAACAGCTAATAAAAATAACTAAAAAATAACCAACTACCCCTGCTGACGAGCCTTCTCTTACCATCCCATCATCTGCATCATGCCTTTGTGTATTTAGATTGTGTGCATTTCAATAACTCCCTGCATACATCGCCCCACATAACACGACTTCTTATGGGAAAATGTGTTTTATCATCTGCTGCTTTGCCA
Source organism: Nestor notabilis (assembly GCF_000696875.1). Lineage (NCBI taxonomy): Eukaryota > Metazoa > Chordata > Aves > Psittaciformes > Psittacidae > Nestor > Nestor notabilis. Next base: position 54,549 of record NW_009937753.1, read on the forward strand.
GCCATGATACCTTTCAGGGTAACAGAATAGGGCTGTAATAAAATATGACTGTTGAAGAGAAGAAATGATAGCTTACACCTATTTGCTGAAGCTAACCTCTCCCTAATTAACCTCTTCCAGACGAATCAGACCCATGAGAAAGAACCATTTGGGGTGCTGATAGCAACACTCCCAATACACAGTCGTCCAGCGTATAGGCCAAGAAACACTGAGACTCAGCTCTCCCCTTCTTGTGACCCACTGTGCCGCAGCAAAGCATTTCCCCACAGCTCCACAGCCACTGCAACACGAGAGGTTTGGGGACCCGAACTTAAACTCTCTACCAGCCACCCACCACCCAGGGCCCACGCCAAGGGTGCCCAGCAGGGCTAACGGCGAGCACAGACCAGCTGCGGCCCAGAACCAGCGGGACACTCAGTTTGCGAAGGACCTCTGGGGGCCGC
>NW_009937754.1:0-249 GCF_000696875.1 Nestor notabilis
GTGCCGCGGAGGGTCCCCGAGGTGTAAGAGGGCTGAGGGATCGCCAACGAGCCGCTGAACAAGGCTCCTGGCCGGGCCGAAAGGTGGGTCGGTGATGGTTGCCCACAATGTCCCAGTAAATGATTGATTTTCCTGTATAAAACCCAAGAGAAATGAGGAACTAAGTGAAGACCAACTAATGTGTTAAATGTAAAATCTCTTCCTTTTTATTTATGTCGGTGCCCCCCCCCCCCCTTTTTTTTTTATTTA
>NW_009937754.1:292-16965 GCF_000696875.1 Nestor notabilis
CTTTTTTTTTTAATATCATTCTTTGGTAGATGAGGATCTTTTTATTCAATGTTTTCCTACTTCTTGGCTGCTAATGAAGCAGTTATAGACAAAACTGGTAAAGTTCATGTTATAACGTTTTAAAATGCTGTAATGAGCCTCGTGTAGCAACATCTACATTCAATGGAAGAAGATTAAAAAAAAAATCTGATTAAATTTGAGAAAAAGAAACACAGGGAACGGCAAGACTTGCATAGGGAGTTCATCCCTAAAACACACAAGTTATGAAGTAGGGAGAGAGTATCATTACACACTTCTGTATGAGAGCAACCTGCTCTAGCAGAAGGTGTCCCTGCCCGTGGCAGTGGGTTGGAACTAGATGAGCTTGAAGGTTCCTTCCAACCCAAACCAGTCTGGGATTCTATGAAATGTTGTCACACTTCATTGGAATTCCCAGTCCTGTGATCCTGGATGCTTCCCTTTCATTGGTGTCAGGGTGGCTGTTGCCTTACTGCTGCCTCCCCAGCTCTCCCTGTCTTCAGCCACTTCTGTCCTGTATCCTGCCTCATTACCCTCACCACACATCTCCAAAATGCAATTAGGCATTTTCTTTGTAATCACTGCTGCTGGACTTGGTGTTTCCCATCAGTGTAGCCAAGTCACTGGTAGCGTAGCTGCCTGACTGCTGTTCCATACCTGTCTCTGTGGGAAGTCGTAAACACTTTTTATCACCCTCATCCTTCCCGCTCCTACCAAAAACCTTGACTGTAGTTTCACATGTTATGCAAAAAGCCTAAATTAAAATGTATGGTAATCCACTTCTGCTCATTCAGCCACAGGTTTGGGCAGTGTGGTGATAAAGCATTTCCTAATATTGGGCTTTCTTTGCATTGATTCTCTGTGTGTGCGGGTGCTTTGGTCCTGGGCTGTGGTTTCTCTGTGTAAACAATGTGGTTGTCAAAGACCTCAACTTCCTACTGCAGAAATTACATGTTTTTGTAGGTGCTGATTTGTCTTCTTAGCAATAGGAGTTGCAAGAAACAAGAGATGGATCCAGCTGAGAAGCTGTGCTGCTCAAATGACATTTGCCCCTGCAAGAAGGTTGATGAAGATGCACTGTAGAAAGCGAGCTTGTTTAATAATCACTGATATGATGTTTATTGGTTAAAGCACAGGTACAATTACAACACAGCTAATTCCCAAGGGGACTTCTAGTTTTGAAGTTACAATCATAAGTTTTAGCAGTAGGTTTGGATTTGTCTAAGTGAAGTCAGTAAAGTTGATGGATATCCACCTATTTTTATTTGTTCCTAAACTGGGTCTTGGGTATGAAATATAATGCAGACTTTAACATATGGTCCATTTTCTCTGAAATATTTTAAGTAGCAGTGACTTCAGGATACACCACTTCAAAAAAAATCCTAGTGAATTTCTGAGACATTCATCATTTTGTTTGCATTGTAATAAAAAATTAGAAAAACAATAATAAAAAAGGAGACCTGCTTACTAGTCATTTCCACTGGAATCTGCCCTGAGACAGAATCCTGTGGGAGAACACACAGCCCCAAGATGACAGCTGCTGCTCTTCTGTGCTGGTGCTGGGGAAATCTGGGTATCGTAGCTGCAAGTCATATACTGCTGTTAGCAGCGCCACCATGCCAAGGCGATGGGCAACTATATGGGGATCTGGTCCCAGGAGTTTCAGGAAGTGCAATTCCAGATGACGCTATATTTACTTTTTGTCTTCTGATACAGCTTGCAAAAGTTTCCCTTTGCAGGCTGTAATCTGATCAACATCTCTCAAGGTCTCAGATTCGAGGAGAAAACATGAACTGCAAAACTCTCTGTTTACCTCGGGGAGTTTAGGTTGGCAGGAGGAACACTGCCCAGCTTGTGGGAACCTCAGGGTTGTTCTATAACTTGATCTGTGGTCATCCCGACAGTCAAAATTTGATTACTGTAAAGTGCATTCTCTTAAATTTCTATAAAGAAGATCGGCTCGTTTATCAAAGCTGCTTTCTGGCATGCATTGCTGAAATGATAGTCATATCAGCTAAGCTTATTATTTGCTTTACCTGAAAACTATAAAATACTGAGGTGAAATTGTAAAAGCAGTCAGAGAACATAATAATTTTTATTGCATGGTTTCAGTACTTCTAGCAGGAAATGTACAGCATGTGACAATTCAGCCTGGTAACAGCTTTGTAAGCAGATCAATAGAACAGATTACTTCAGGTTTTACAGAAGTTGCAAGTACTATAGATAGATCGTGGGATCATGGTTTGTAAACCTTAAACCACACTTTCCTGCACAACAATCTGCAAAAATACTCTTGGTTTGGAAAGCAGGTATGTGCTTTTCAGCTGCGAGGAGCTTCCTCTTTCTTCAGAAGGACTATGTAAGTGTAGTTTCTGAGAACATGCATCCCGCTGTTGACTTCTAGTTTGCACTTGAGTGATCAAGTGTTTTGTTAAGTGAAGGGGTTGTCGTGAGCCATTTTGTGACTCTTCATGTTTTCAATGTCAAACCTCAGTCAACAGAAATGGAGACCCTGGATCTGCTGAGGAATTGTTTGGTGTGCAAATGGGACCTGCAGAGCAGAGACCCCAGGATGCTACCTTGCCTTCATTCCTTCTGTAAGGAGTGTATTCCGGATTTGATGCAAGGCTATAGCTGTATTCCCACTGACTATGAAGTCTTGTATGAAGGTAACATTTAAGAATCTCTGGCTTGTACTCTTTATGTTACAGTATTATAAAAACAGATGGATTGAGAAGTGCTTTTTGTAGCCTGTTCCTTTACAGAGCTACTTTGAAAGAATAAACTAGGAAAGTCAAGTTTTATACAAGCAGAGGGCGGATTTGGAACAAGCCTCCTTCATTATGTTTTTCATCCAACAGCAGCAATGTTCTGAAGAGAAATGACACAGGCATCATTCAACATTTTCCAGAATGGACTAAGTTTCCGTTACTAAAAGTGTGGCATTATGAATATCTGAATTGCTTTAGCTTAATAAATGAATAAATTCTACAAGGTAGTTTCTAGGCTACATTTTTATCCAAATTTTTTGACATGTTGGACCTTTCTATGGTACCGGTTTGGGTGATGGTTTTATATTCTTCCTTCTCTCCCCCTTCAGCACTCCCCCAACACCAACACAAAAAAGTCCAGTTCTTTGTTTCTAACAGAGGTTATAATAATTGTTATTAGAATACATGCACTGTGGTGCATAGAAACTCTTCCTTTTATCTCACTGTCAGTGTGGTTTCTCTCTATCTGAACCCTTCTGACTGTAGGGTATACTGTAAGTCACCCTAACAAACTGAGTAAACTTGTGAGGATGAGAAGCATTTTGCTGCTGTGGTTTTTGAAATCCTGAAGTTATTTGTACAGTTTTTGGTAGTGATGTTAGGAGAAAATATGTAACCTTTTTTTGGAATAAAACAGGACTTAGATGACAGAATACAGTAATGTTAACTGAATGAGTCTTAATTGCCATGGGGAAGCATTCCAGACTCATTACTAATTCATAGGAAGAGCAAAGGCATGTAGATTACTTGTATTTTCACAGGCTTTGAACTTTAGACGAATAAGAGGCATCATTTATTATCTCTTCCATAGCAGATTTTAGACACATGTAGGAAGAAAAGATACCTTCCCCTGAGGTGATGGTAATCTGAATTGATGAGATAACATAAACTAGACAAGTTCAGGTTTGAGAACAAATGGAAACAGTGTTAAGATATCACTGTTGAAAGGCTGGCAAAACACAAAAGATAAAGGAAAAGGGAATAACTTAATAACAAAGGAGAAAGTCTATTCATGCATAGGGTACAGACAGAAAAAGGTATAGAAGTAGGAGACAAAGACAGCTAAGTCATTTCAAGTCCCCTTAAAAATTTTAATACCCAATCAGAGTGGGTTTAAAGTCTGGGGGACCTACTTTATAATACAATACTGTTGAAAACAACCACTCCATTGCTTTTTGTGTATCCTCATTTGACACCTAAACCGTTCCTCTCTCCTCCTTGTTTCTGTTTCCCAAGTGGAAAAGTGAATTTATACCGTTTGGTGATCTTGGATGAAGTGCAGCTAGAGATTCTCATGAGTTGTTAAATTTGGATATTTCAACATTGGATATTTCTTCAAGCTCCTGAGTGGATTGGGAATTATTAGTCCATAGCAAATTAGAACAAATACTAGGTTATTTCTGTATTCTTGGAGTTTATGTTTACTTCCTTGTTCTCTTGTAGATAGGGAACTTCTATGGGAAAGAGCAATATTAGAGAAAAGAAGTAATGAAAGGTGGTGACCCAGTAAATGAAGTGAGACACCAGGTGCAGAGACTCAGTTAATATATGATCAAGAAGAGCTGGAAACCCAAAACATCTGTGTCTCTTAACGTCAACGAGTGAAACTGCAACCACTGTAGGTCAGCCAGGATAAATCTGTGAAATGTTCTGATGGTAGGATGCTAAATGCTGCTGGACTTATCTGTGCTGATTGTTGAGTTATAGGCGGCACAGTACTAACTCAATTTTCAGTGTTATCTTTAAGTATGAGCATATGATGAACTGTAAAGTGCTGCACCATTTTAACCAGGTAAACATGAAATATTGACTGTAAGAAAAAATACGTTCCCAGCTCACTATGAATTCTTTAAGCAAAATATAAGAATTAAAAAAGTGAATGTATTTTCAAGTTAAGTCAGTTTGACGTTTGCTACAAAAGCAGACTTGAATTTATGGGGTTTGGTATACTTTACTATAAATGGTACTGTACTAACTTATAGCTCTTTTCTGACTTACAGAGAACAAACGTGACCTCAACCGTTGACAGATGTCCATTTGCTGCATTTTATTTCCAGCTGAAAATGTAGCTTGTAAGGTAGGTGCTACATATAACCATGGATTCCTAGTTGTTAACACTTGTTAACAAGGCACATCTAAAACTCAGCCAAGCATTGGTCACACTTGCATTTAGTGGGTTCAGAGATATCTGCAAGGGGATTTATTTCAAGAAAAAGATTCTGCTCATTTGGATCTAGGCTCATTTTAAGCATGTTTTGGCATAAGTAGGTTGGTGTCCTGGCTTAAGGAGACTCCAGGTATCAACACACAGTGCCTTATCTTGTACTAAGTCTATATGTAAAAAAACCCCCAAAAACTCCAGCTGCACATCTACAGAGCTTTTTCAACCATACTTAGGCTCGCAGTGGAGTACAGTTTGGCCATGTTGGTGTTACAGCTGTTATATCTCCAAGACCCAAATAACCTTGTTTTGATGGTGTCATATGAGGCAAGTAATGCAATGCATCACATCTATTCATTCTGAAGAAGAATATTCACTAGCTTTAATTAGATTCACTTAACACCAAATACATGGTTTATTTCTAAAAAGGGAAGTAGAAAAGTAATTCTAAAGGAGGAAACTGCTTGTGATGTATATATTCAGTAATCTTAAAATGGATTTAAAGTCAGTCAGCCCTTCTCACTCTGTTGTTCTGCTGCCAGATCCAAAAGGCAAGTGAAACAATGGGGGGTTTAGTTATATAAATATGAAGCTGTAGAGTGGGAGGTTGTCTTCAGAACTGTTTCCTATAACCTATAATTGGGTCTCCAAGGAAGTGTAAATTATGCCTGCAGCTTGAACTGTAGCTAATGCTCTCTGAGAATAATTATTCTGATGGTTGTTGGAAGAAAAAGAGCAGAGGAATAGGTGCAACATGTGGACAGCAAGTATAAATGTGGTGTGTATGGTAGCTCCACTGTTTGTTTCTGTATGCTAATCAATTCTCATTATAATAATAGATTAATTATCTGCATTGATTTATTTCTGAAACAACCAGTTTGAGGGTTCTGTTTAAACCTGACTAGACTGGAAGACTTTGAAACAAAACTACAAGCTGTGGCTTTTGATGTTCACAAGGTTTTTGTACTCGATTTCCATATGTGGTGGTGAGGTTACAGTTTGCGCTTTCAGAGGTGATTGCTGCAAAATATCTACAGCTCTGTCACTTACATATTAGATTGCTACAATACAGGTGGAAGAAAAACTTGAGAGCACTCAGAAATTTTAGATTTCTTGGTTTGTGCTTCTACAGAGGAATGCTGTGTGTGAGGGTATCTGCTTACTGTTCCCTGAGTCCAATGCTGTGTGGCATAACTTTCCTCAAACAGAAGTGGAAGTGCTGTGGGATGTGAGAGATCTGATCTGTGGGGAACTAGGGCTTGAACAGTACATGGCAGAACCTTCTTGTTTTCCTGAAAGTTGGTCTTGGACATATCAGCTGTGGAGTTGGAGTATCCAGACTAGGTATCTATGTCTGACTACTGGATCCACTGCCTTTGAATTTCCGTTTTCTCCAACCCAGTGCCTAGTTACTATTGCTGATGGGAGTGTGAGAGTGGAAATAAACATGTGTCTTATGAAAAAAAGCTGCAAACCAATTTAGCAAAATAAACATCTGCTGCTGAAGCTCTTCAGGGTTCAGAGATGTGTGTATATAAACATAACACACACAGAGCTATTTCTGTATGCATGTCAGTTTCTGGTGCTGGTAGCTTTGGTGGTGGTGCTGGTAGCTTTGGTGGTGGTGCTCAGGTTCATTATTAGCCTATTATGGATGGTAGTTAAAGGAGTAGTGGAGCCCTGGAAGGATGTACGTGTAGGACTACTCACTCCTCCACATCCCTCATGTGATGAGACTTCCTGGGATTCTGTTCAATACAATGTGATCTTCAGTGATTATTCTGTACTAGCTGATAACTCAAATACACCAAGAATAGTTTACATGTGGTTTATGCTGCATATAATTCTGAAATAGGGTTTTATTCTATTTATTACAATGAAATGGGGCTTAAATCCAATACTGCGATCCTTGCTAGCCTTTCTAAATTCATGGTAATCTCTTTAGCAGTGAAATGTGATGTTGTAAGTAATGATTTCAAATGATAAACAGCAGGGGGTAATGAACTTCAAAAAAATAATTTATGCAAATGTTCCTACTCCTTTCCTACCAACATAATTTCCATACAAAAGTAGAACATTTCAACAGCTCTTAGCTTTTTGCTACTCTTAGAGGTGTTGGTAGCAAGAATGGACTTCATTTGGGCATCATGATTGCCCAATAGCTGAATTTGGCTCCTGATCTCTTAACATGTAAGCTGTTGTTTGAATCTTGTAATTCCCTGCTGAATTGCTATTTAGATCCAGAAATTGCATCATTCTCATATGTATAAACAGAGAGTCTCTAGGGCCTCTGACTACTCTTTCCTCCACCCACTGTGCTGTAATAATGATATATTTAAATGAGCTGTCTGCAAAATACACATTCTTAAAACAAATTAACAATGTTGTTTAGAGGCAGTGGTAAGGTAGGAAGGCAAGAAAAATAGGGAATTGTCTGCGAAAGATACTGTGGGACAGAATGGCATTGTAAGACTTGCTGCTACCTGGATCTGGAAAAGCTCTTCTCTTTCCTTCTGCACACTTGCTCCAGGTAATTCTGAAGACTGAGAGAATACCCAGGCAAGAAGGAAGATGCTGCAATTCATTCCCACTATGGGACTTTTATTCCACCACTTCAGGAAAAATACAACCAAGGCAAGTTAATAGAGGCCTGAGTGAATCTGAAAGGCAAGGGCAAGAAAGAATACAAGAGGAAAAAAAATGTGTGCCTTGTAGTGGCTCAGTACATCATTCTGCCTTGCTGATTTGTCAGCATTTCTGGCTTAAAAAGGGGGAGCAGCCCCAGGTAGTCTGTGAAAGGTGTAGAGACTTCAATCTCCAGTACAGCAAAGCCTGAATCCAGGGAGTGCGTCGTGCGCACTGTTTTGCTTAATAACCACCCGCTCCCCGATGCAAGTGACTTTGTGCGTAGCTCTCTGACTGTTTATCCAGAGGACAGGTAAGGGGTTTTGAGGAAATTGTGCTTTATTGGTGATTTGCACTCTGAGCATGAGCATGGCATGGTGTGCTTGCTTTGTATTGTTGACCTAGTTACTGCTTGTGGCTATTTGTAAAGATGTATGTACGATTTGATTAATTTCAGGATAATTGCTTCACAAACTATTCTGTAATGTATTTATTATGCCAAACTGTCATTAGATTCTTTTGGGAAATTATATTGAAAAAGGTTGGGAATTTCCAGGGAGCAGAGGTTTTTATTAAATGGGAAAGGAATCAAATAAGAAGCCCAATTAGCTGAGCAAGTATGATCTCCAAAGCTACCACATTCAGGGAATCCCTCTTTTAGCAAGATTCAAATCCATCTCGTGTGCCTTTAATAAAGTCTTAAATATAAAATCCAGCACTGGGACAGGTGAGAAGGCGCTTACTGATTAGTCCTCCTACAAGTAGGAGTCTGCTTTCAATGCAGTATTACCATGGTGTCCCCATTATTTTTCCTGTTGATTATTACGCTCTTTGGATTTTTTTTTAAGCTGAAGGCTATACATGCCTTATGTTCATTTCAATTTGAAAGCTGTTATAATTCACACTTACTTAGCAGCCTTCCATTATCTGAAGGGGGCCTACAAGGATGCTGGGGAGGGACTCTTCATCAGGGACTGTACCGAGAGGTCAAGGGGGAATGGGTTCAGACTTAAACAGGGAAAGTTTAGATTACATATAAGGAAGAAGTTCTTTACAGTGAGGGTGGTGAGGCACTGGAATGGGTTGCCCAAGGAAGTTGTGAATGCTCCATCCCTGGCAGTGTTCAAGGCCAGGGTGGCTGGAGTCTTGGGGGACATGGTTTAGTGCGAGGGGTCCCTGCCCATGCAGGGGGGTTGGAACTAGATGATCTTAAGGTCCTTTCCAACCTTAACTATTCTATGATTCTATGATTCTATTTCAGACACACTTGACAGTTACACAATCAAAAGCTGTGCTTGATGGTCTGTGGTAGTGAGTCTAATACAAAGCTTTACGTGTGTGTGACTCATTCTGTGTGTATCTCTTGAGCAACACTGATTTCAGTAGCATAACGTGGATCTAAAACCTGGGGAAAAAATTGTTGCATGGCATCCAGAGCATCACTTTTAGCTGTCCCCTAGCATTGATCAGTAGTGATGTAATTTACCTCAGAAATCGTAACTGTTCCATATTTCTTAATACCACTGCATTTTTCAATACATATGAGGAGGCTTTTGTGCAGAACTGAAACCCACACATGATGTATGTTTTCTTAGGGTGAATGTAACTGAAGTTTTCTTTAAATACATTTAAAAACATTAAAAATATGATCTTGCCCATTGTCAAATTAATGCATTCTTTATACAATGAATTTTATACTCCATTAATTTGTAACAAATTAGCAGAATTTAAAGTTCACATGAACCTGCCTGAGGCCATGAGTATTTCCATTAAATATCATTCGATTGGGATAATTTGATGTAAACATTCTGCACTAACTGAGTAGTGTTGGAATGTAATAGTAACTTCAATACTAACTTTTTTACCTTATGTGGTGTGTAGACAGAAGTTGTCCTTCCTATGGCAAAGTCCTGAGCGCTGCTTTTGACTCCTGTAAGCACCTGTTGCCAGAAATCTTTTGTGTAAGACTGTGGGCTCACCCATATGGCAAGTAGGTGAAGGAAAAATAGAGTTGTGCATTTCTTACTTCAGAATGTAACCTGTTGATAATTTCCCCTTTGGTCAATTTGCAGCATTATTATGTAGCCTCAGTAGGGAGGATTTCTCTCTCTGTTAGACAAATCAAGAATGACGTTGCTTGGGCAATGCTGTTATGAGAGTAAAAAAACTGGTTCAAAATCTCAAAGGGCTAGAGGCGATTCCCTGTAAAGTCAGTAGATGGTTTCCTATTGACTGCATCAGGAAGTAGAGCATGTCCCATGAGACTTATTTGAGAAACTGTTTGCAAAGTAGGTATTTTGCTTCCTAGATTATCAATCAGAATGTATCTGTCTTTTTATTTGTGCTGCTGTTATAACTGTATGGCTTTGTAAGGTGCTCACAGGGAAACCTGAAAACTGTTTCACCTTCTAGGAATTAGCACTGCAATTCACTGCTGCTTGTAGTATGCTCCATTTACAAGGAGCAGGAGGGCACTGTCTGTGTAACATGTCTTGTCTTAGCTACTGTTTTTACATTTCTCTAGAGAACTAATCTGTTAATGGATTTCTAAAAGACATACACAACCATAATTTGGGAAATCATGGAGAGGTTTCAATGTGACTAATATAAAAACTTTCTGTTGTCCTAGGGTGTAAAATATGAAGGTGATTAGCAACAAATACTGTAGGTAAATAAGACAACTTTTCAACTGCACTTCTTATAATAAGGATGCAAAGTAAAGGAAGAGTTTAAAAGACTTCGACAGCTTTCTGCCATCACAGGCACCTTTGTCAGATGAATTTTTAGGCTCTTTGTAAGACCTATCACCAGAACACACTTAAATAAGACTCAAGTTACGTGCCCAGAAGATGAGCAAAGCGCTGGCAATTGCTTGCATTGCCCTTTCCTTTGGGGTGTCCTGTAGCTGAGTAGCACAGCAACCTGTGGATACTGCCTATTCCTTCTTGCATCTACATGAACACTCAGAGTTGTATGAAGTGCACTGTTAAACAAGTGTGAGTAAGCCATAGTCTGCCACTTGGGCCCTCAAATCACAGATCTGTTGTAAATGGGATCTCGGAAAACAGCAAAAAATATACTTTTGCTTTTATTATGGGATTTGGGCTAACAAAGACCTAAATCTCATGAAGGTGGTTCATAGTAAGATGTCCCTTCAAAGTAGATTTATCAGAACTCAAAGTTTCTTCAAAATATTCATGGATGAAGGTAGATGTATTCAGACATCTGACTGCATAGCGCATTTGTCAGAAGTGGTAACGTAGGAAGGGTTTGGAGTTCATGTGTCTCTGCCAATGTAAAGTGCTGCTGTTAAAATAACAGTAGTCCGGGCCTGAAAATGGTAGACATTCAGGGTTAGAACTGTGCACGTGGCTAGGGACTGCAGGAGCCATGTCCCAAGGGCAGAGGTAATACTAAGCACCTGTAAATTGAGACCGTCTCCAATAACTGCCTAATGTGAAAAGTAATAGACATTTTAAGATTTAGTTAATCTGCAGGCCACTCTCCTTATTTAAAAATAATTTTAATTAAGGAAAAGAACACATTGAATGGTCCAGTCGAAAGCTGTCCTTCCTTTTGCTTTTAAAAACCTTGCTTTAAATGAGTTTACATCGTTTCGTTGTGGAAAATACTACTGTTAGTTATCATAAAGAGATTGCTTGTCAAGGTGAACATAGCACTGAAATTCTGGTCTCAATAGAATGGAAAAATCTTAGATTAAAAAAAGACTTGATAAGATAAGGTAAAAATAGACCAACACATCACGACCATCTCTAAAGGACTGGATTCACATCTACATCTACAGTAGTTTACATAATGTGGTCAGAAACATGCATACTCCTTTCCCTCACACCTCCCACCAAAAAAAACTAACCAAAAAGCACTAGACTTTGTAGAAAAATGTAAGTCCTAGCCCAAGAATGAAACAGTCATGCAAAAATGCAGGTATGCAGGACACCTTCCTCAACTGTTAGTTCTCAAGTTCTTAGCCCAGGCAAACACTAAGATTCATTCCAGCTGTGCTCAGTAGCTACTGAAGGTGAAGCCAGGTTTTGCTGTCATACTCTTTGCTTTGCTTTGCTTCACTTTGCTTTAGGTGTGATCATGTTTTGCCACTTGTGGATTTGTTGTAATAGATGGTTTGCAATTCTGGCTTTTATTTATGAAACTCTTTAATTCTTTACCTTTATTCTGACTTGTTGCTTCTGCCAACAGCATGTTAGTCTTCTTTCACTTCACTTGGATAGCATGCTGCAGTGTAAAAGTAGTCTGTGTGTATGTAAATCTAGGCAATGTGTGTTTTATGCTTCGATATACCTCTGGTAATGTGAAGCTGGTCTAGAAGAACTGTAGCAAGTATCATAAAGCACAAGTAGATCCATAACAAGGGAATACAATTTAAAGTGTGGCTCAGTTTTTATCAAAGCTATAAGCCCTAATGAATTCATGGGAATTTGGACATTCAGATATCATTGATAAGTGGTGAAATAAGTCAACTGAACTGTAGTGTATTTCTAAGGATTTTGTTGCTTTGTTTTTCTTTCTATGTACTGAACTAGATCTAGCCACATGTAATTTCTGGCTTGAAGAATGTCTTATTTGCCTGGAACTGTGTGTTATTGTGGTGTAAAAAAACCAGCAATACTGAAGGATGGTTTATATAATTTCCTGGTTCACATGACTGGTGTGCATTGTTTTATTTGTGTTGGGTTTATTTTTTTTTTTAAATTCAGGTATCCTTTCCTGCCCTGTATGCAAACAGACCTGCTTTGCAAGGGATGTAGTTGAAAATTTCTTTCTCAAGGACTTTCCCACTGGTAATTCAGCTATGGCAAAGGTAAGTGAAAATCTTTGCATTGAACAACAGACTTTCTTACAGTTCACTTGTGCAGCACTGTAATTAATTCACTCCTAGAGATGGAGTACTTTAATACTTTTTAACCTATATTTGAAGAATGAATTTGACTCTATATACTTTATTTTAAATAGATTAAAAATATTGATACTAGTGGTGTAGGACCTGTGACAATAAATATATCAGGAAGATACTGGATCTCTTGGATTCCTTGTTGTCTCCTTTCCTGCCCTCAACACAAAGTCAACAGAAGCAGACAATTGGCTGAATGGTTATACCAAGATTACCCATTAGATTCTGTGGGCAATTATAATTTTCTGATTGCCTGTTTTAATGATAAAAAATGCCACACTGTATATAGATTGATTGCCCTTTTGTCAAATATTCGGTTAACAGGCAGGGCTATTCTCACAGTTTTTTAGGTGTTACTATTTTGGGTCATGAGAAAGGACGGAGAATGGTGTGTATTTCTGCCTCCTTTGTTACAAAACAGTGTTCTATTATTTGCATGAGTAAGACTGATTTGAGAATGTGGTACTATTACCTGTAGCTAGGAGTTAAAACAAGCAAAAACTTGTCAAAACTATTCTGTAATCTGCTGACTACTTTATCCAAAGTGTGATTCAAAGCAAGGGAAGAATAACAGAGAAGCAGGGATACTGGACTTCACCTTCTGGATCAGTTTCTGGACCTCAGACTGTCTCTTTTGCACTTTTGATTCCTGAGTAAGCTGGATAACCAGCCACATTGGATATTCAGTTACAGGGCCTTTTGGTGAAGGGAAACACTTTTTCCATAATGTAAGACAGAGCATATGTCTGTCCACTCTTTTTAAGTCCTATAGCAGCAGCAACAATTTCTGGTTCAGATCTGTCCCATGCAGAAGGGTTGAAACAGCTTTAAATTGTGCAAGTGGCTTGTCCAGTGATATCGTTGCAAAAACGTATGGAAGGGATGTACTTCTTCCCTGTCAGTCATTTCTGTATTTTGTTTACTTCCATTGTTAAAAAGAAAAGAATGTGTAACCTAATCCATGGAGTGTTCTGGGAAAGTTAAAAAATTAATGCAAGGAAAATATGTTAACATCTTCAGGTGTAAGGTGCTTGAAGAGTGTAACGTAACTTTATCTAAAACATAAAAAGTCTGTTCCCATGTGCTCTTCAAAGAGAATAAGAATGTTAATAAGATATTGCGAATGTTTAGAATGCACTTATACTGGGATTTCTTAATTACCATAAATCACATCATTTACCTTTCAGTGAAGATTTGTGTAGAAAGGAAATCAGATGAGAATATCTGACGTCTTCAAAAGCACTAGATTATTTTTCAAGCCTTCTTTAAAAGGCTTTTCTTTTCTGTAGTCATTTGGGAGTCCTAAGAGCAGTTCAGTAAAGCAGATTTCTCACTGGAGCTTAGGAGCACCCTAGAGGGACTCATGAACCTTCCTTACATTTTTTGGCTTACTTCCTTTTTATTAACAGTCAAGTTGTATGAAAGTGAAGCTGACTTACTGTCTTTTAACAACCATCCCCATCCAAAAGTAAAGCCATAGTTTTGCCACCAGTGGTATCAAAAGGAGAAGCACCAGCTCATCTAACTGAGACACAGCTAAACAACCATAATTTTCTTAATTTACCTAATCTATTCAAATGGGAATCTGTCATGGCTTGTAACCAAGTGTTTGGAAGCAAGATGTTTCTCAGAGTGTGAGACAGTGAAGCATAAATGATAGAATGTGCTATACACCAGCAGCAGGAGTTTCAAAACTATGCAGTTCAGAATCTCTTGCCCAAAAGCCCATTCCCACATCATAGATAATGTAACTCTGAGAACACTCTGTGCTCTGGAACTTAAAAGTAGTGTTAACACTGTACAGTATCAGTATAATTTCTAGTCAGATTGACACAGGTAAACCTGTGATTAAGCAGTTTTGATTATTGCAGAGAAGGCAGAGCATCCCTCAACTTTTGACCTGTTCCATAAGCTGGCCTCTCATGGGTACATTTTAAATTGCATATTTATTTTTATATATAAGCTTTGCTTCCCAGAATAAATACCCTTGCATTTTGGTTATATAAGTTATGTTAGGCTTTTTGGTTGAAATTATTATGCGTACCTTTTGGAAAACATTGTTAATAAGCAAATGGCTAAAACAGCAGAATAGCTTACACAAATACTTCCCTGTCCTGACAATCAAACCCATTTAAAACTTTGCTTTGTTGTCATATTGTCAAGAATTGCCCATCTCTTTAAAAAGATTGGGAATACTTAGAAACTCTTGGAAAATGCTGTGAGATTCCAGCCCCACTGAAAGTAATGGCAAAATTTAATTTCAGCAGACAAAAATTTTTCTTCTTGTGCTGAAGTGAATTAGAATTCCACTCACTTGCCTCTTGGAATTTAGGTGGATATAGATGTTCCATTTAATGTTAAAGCCATCATTTAAAACTAAGATAACCAGCAAAGAACTGTGATTGTTCTTTCCTCAGGCTTTCTATTCCCTGAGACACCATGAAGATTAAATTCATCAGGGCTTGCTCCAGCGTTTATGTGCTGAGTGCATGCTGCTATGCCCTTCTCTTCATGTTTCCCATCAGAATAGCTGGCATGCAATCATAAATGAGCTGAAAGGCAGATAAGCTGATGTCCAACAGAAAGGACACCATAGAAAGTGATTTTGTCATCTATTAGTAGTTGCTGGAGTCACCCTGAGTAGTAGCAATATTCAAGAACAATGTATAAGTACAGTAGATATATTGTAATCTTGTAGGAAATGTTTGAGTTTGATAAAGTGGTGGCTTTTATGCTTTGATGATGGTAAAATTGTAACACTGTATTCAGTCTGCACATTAGTACCTATTTGTGGCTATGGTAAGTCAAAAACATTAGAGTCGGGAGTTTTCAAACAAGGGGTTTTAAGTCTAGTACAAGTCCTTTTTAAAAGAAGTATCATTACAGCTATCTTGAAATAAGTTAAGATCATTCTGGATACCAAAGATTAAATTACCCACTTCATTTAAGTGCAGCTTTATTAATTTCTCCTTTAGTGACACTTACAGATAGCACACTCTGTATAACAAAGGGCATTTTCGAAATTGTTGAATCAATAGAGATGATAGCTAATTAAGTTTTACAGTTCTTCTTATGTTCCCATGTCATGTTTTCCAGTTTACCACATGTGATATCAAGGTATAAATTGAGCTCATTTCTGGTCAGCTCTTTAGAGAATATGAACTAAGTTTTTCATTAATAGTACGTGGGTGTCTCCATATTGTTTTCTAAATTGCCTTATCATTGGCATGCTTTATGTATTTTTTCTGACAGTTTCACTGTATCAGAGTGGTTCATACAATGCTAAAGCAAATAGCTTTAGAGTAAGCTCGAATTTTAAATAAAGCAATGTAGATTTACAGTAGGTCTGCTGAAGTAGCTCTGTTACACATTCATCTAAATGAAAGCTGAAGTGGCTTTTATAGGTTTTTTTTTATTTATTTTGTTAATAAATAATTAGTAACAGACAAATTAATGACAATGAAATGATACAGTAAAATGCTTCTGGATTATGTGATTAAAAAGGAAATGGTAATTAGATTAAAAACATTTTTCATGGGATATGTTTCACTCTAATATTTCACATATTTACTTAGTAACCTAGACTATACTCAGGTAGGAAAAAAGTTTTATATCTATCTAAATATATATACATATATATAAAAGTAAAGCATACACTCACTTGATGTGTTAAAGTCATCAGTAAATAATACGCTAACAGAAAGTGATTAAAGCATACCACTCATTTTCAAAAGTAACTTTTAACCTAACCCTCCTTAACTGAAATCAGACAAGTTTTATTTCATAGTTTCATGGCTTTTCAGTTGACAAGAAACAAGTCATTATGATTATTTCTTCTGACATGATATGTAACACAGATCCTAGAATTTTGCTTGATAATTCAAGCATAATTATGCTGGATTGTGCTAGAACACAGAAGGACAACCAATTTAAGAGCTTCAAGCTTTAATTTTATTCTGTTCCCTTTTACAACAATAAACACACTCTTAAAATCGCTTGAACTGCATTAATCTGAGGAAGACCCTGAGCAAGTTTGCTGACAATACTAAGTTATGTGGTTTGGTTGATATGGAGGAAAGGATATCCATTCAGAGGGACTTTGACATGTTTGAGAGCTGGGCCAATGCCAACCTCATGAAGTTCAACCAAGCCAAGTGCAAGGTCCTACACC
>NW_009937754.1:17011-46671 GCF_000696875.1 Nestor notabilis
TTGGGGGTGGTGGTTGATGAGAAGCTTGACATGAGCAGGCTTCAGTGTGCGCTTGAGCCCAGAAACCAACCATATCCTGGGCTGCATCAAAAGGTGCGTGACCAGCAGGTCAAAGGAGGTGATCCTGCCCCTCTACTCTGCTCTCGTGAGACCTCACGTGAAGTACTGTGCACAGTTCTCGTGTCCTCTACATAAAAAGGTCATGGAGCTGTTGGAGCAAGTCCAGAGGAGGCCACGAGGATGGTAAGAGGGCTGGAGCACCTCCCTTATGAAGACAGGCTGAGAAAGCTGGGGCTGTTCAGCCTGGAGAAGAGAAGGCTGCGTGGAGACCTCAGAGCAGCCTTCCAGTATCTGAAGGGGGCCTACAAGGATGCTGGGGAGGGACTCTTCATCAGTGACTGTAGCAAGAGGTCAAGGGGGAATGGGTTCAGACTTAAACAGGGGAAGTTTAGATTAGATCTAAGGAAGAAGTTCTTTACAGTGAGGGTGGTGAGGCACTGGAATGGGTTGCCCAAGGAAGTTGTGAATGCTCCATCCCTGGCGGTGTTCAAGGCCAGGTTGGCTGGAGTCTTGGGCGACATGGTTTAATGCGAGGTGTCCCTGCTCATGGCTGGGAGGGTGGAACTAGATGATCTTAAGGTCCTTTCCAACCTTAACTATTCTATGATTCTTTGATTCTATTAACAGTTTGTATGACTAATTTGTAATCCTTGTATCTAATTGCACTTTTTGTTCTTAGAGCTGCTCCACGTGTAAAGAGAAGAGACCTGCTCACAGTCTCTGTACAAGCTGCAATAAGTGGTTGTGCAGCTCATGCACAGAGGAACACAGACATAGCAAGGAAACTGGAGACCACTTCCTGTCTCTATCCCTGAAGGGCTGCACAGGTACTGAAGATGCACGTTGAAATTTGTTACTTCTCCTATTAGTTACTCAGTTGAAAAAGGGGCAGTTGCAGGCTCTGTGTCATAGATACCATGTTTTTTGCATGTGACTCAGAAGGATATGTACATGTTGATGAGAGATTATCTGATTTTTCTGTAACTTCAGGGCCATTGCCACGATCAGCATTCCACAGTATTTGAAAAGTTATGCATATATGTGTTTCCACATGCCTTTTCAATCTGCTGAGTGATGGGGTATGGTTTGGCAGGCTACAAAAGCAACAGGCATTGCTCTTTCAGTACTTCTGTCCTCTTTTGAGTAATTTCCTTCAGAAAACTACGGTAAGGCATTTCCTGTGCATATGGACAAGGTATAGGACGAAGAGTAACAGACAATGAAAGGCTGTGATCACTATAGGATGTTTTTTTTTTCTAAGCCTGGTGTGAAAAACATGGTTTCTGAGTGTGACCACTATATTGACATCAGCAGGCACAAATGTATTCACATCAAACAGTTTGAGGCACTTGAGACATGATGTGTCATTACCAAATAAGGCGTAAAGAAAAAAAGCTCTGTAAGAGTAGCAATAACGAAAAAGCACAGATGACATTTAAAATTTTTTCTGGGTATTTTCTAGAGAATAATATAAACTGAAGCCCCCCCAGTCCTCCCTCAAATGCACTGATTGGATGCACAAATATGTTTTCTTTTTGAGTTGATGGCAAGATAAGGTCTGGTTTTGAGGCTCTAACTGTTAATAATTTCACTTTGATTATAATTACCAGCTCATATTGTTAACAAATAACAGTAAGAAAATATACCTGTGGCTTAGTTGTAGATTCGTGTGTGCTGTATAAAGAAAACGTTGCACACACACAAACTGCTTTCTCATTTTTCAGTCCTAAATTCTGTGTGCTAAAAAAAAAACCAAACAAAACCAAGAATGTTGGTAGTGTATATATAGACTAGTTAATCTAAAAAATGATTTGGGATGTAACCTGTGCTTTTTAAATTCTTATTATTTATATATACATATTATTTATTTAGGACATAGGAATCCCTTCAGGATATTTCAAAGTAAGCAAATGCTAGGTTGCCCCCCCGGCAATAAAATATCCTCTGCTTTTCAGACTCAGCAGCCATCTTCAGTCTCTGCTTCTGAAAAACACCCACTTTCTTTGTAGGCCCTTATAACTATTAAGAGATTCTCTATTCCATTGATCTTGGACCTTTAAACTTTTCTATCTTTTGCTATTTGCTTTACAAGGGCCAGAATTTCTTTTGTCATCTGAAAACTGTAAGATTACCCAGGTCTGAAATGAAGTACAGTAGAACCCACCCACCCCCTGCCAAATGCATTGAATCTTGCCTATTTGTTTTAATTTTGATAAACAATTCCTTCCTTGTGTGGCAGAACTAAGAACCCTTTCTTTATTCTTCCTTTGTGTTCTGTGTAACACATCTGATCAGCCCCTGCCATGCAGTGCCTGCAGCTCTGTCACAGTTCCCCATCCACTTGCTCTGCACATCCTCTTGCTCTGCACATCCTCTTGCTTCTGGCCATCTGCTGCCCACTGGGAGAGACCCAGCTCACACAGCTGAGTGGCTGAGCTGGCTGCCAGGCAGCACCTTTAGCCTGGTGACTCCTGAGGTCATGGTGCAGAGCAGAGTGCCAAATTCTTAAAGTTTTGAGACCTTTGGCCTTCATTCAAATTTATATTTAGAAATCAGGGGTGTGGGGAGGAGCGGGAGTAGGCTAACACAGAAAAATGCCATACTGTAAAAGAAGAAAACAAATTTTAAGTAGTCTGATTTCTTTTTCCTACCGACTCATCCTTCGTGAGTCTGTAGTAAAGCCCACAGAATGAATGGTGCTGGTAGGGGATTCACTATGAAGGCTTGTTCTTACTGGGAACGGCTCCATTCTTGTTTGGAAACAGCTTTATTTTGTTCACCTCCATTGTGCTCTGTAATACCCGGTAGCTTGGGGAGGTTGTGCTGGTTAGAAGATTCCATAATTTTGAACATGCTTATTGAGAACTGGAATGAGGAGTTTTGGGCATGCTCTGTGTCACAGTTCAATTAAAAACTGTTACTGAACTCCTACATTGAAAAACAGATCTTATTTTGTAAGCATAAGACCAGACGAATAGCACAAACTGGACATCACTTTGATCTCTTCCCACCTTCCCCAATTTCCCACTAATATTTAGATCTTGTACAGTTGCTCTAGTGTATTCTTCTTAGCTGAACCACTTCTAGAGGTACTACCAAAAATTCCACTTCTCTTGTGAGTGCCAGACTATTACTGCTTGTTATGAATATGAAGAGATGGTGAACTGTGGTTCACACATGGGTCAAACTGCACTATTTGCAGTTCTTCAAACACTGATTTTTTCCTGACAGTTTGTGTTTGTTTGTGTTTGGTTTTGCTTGTTTTGGGTTTGTGTTTTTATTTTGTTTTGCTGTTGTTGTGGGGCTTTTTTGGAGTTTTTTGTGTTTTGTGTGTTTGTTTTTTCAATATTGCTTTTTGTTTGTTTGTTTTGTTTTGTTTTTTAAAGACAACCCAAAAAAACTCCTGAAAACTTTCTGGATCTGTGACCACAAGATGCAAAAATATTGAAATCTGCTTTTGGAGTGAATTTGCTGAGCACTGGAGAAGTAGGTGCTGAGAACACATGCCAAAGTCTTGTAACAGATTAAGCAGCAGCCTTGGAGGAATAATATCTGAAAAGCAAACCTGTCACTGGAGGGCTTTGCATCAGCACTTGGAATTAGTGAACTTTGTTAACTTCAAAGTTCTGCAGAGCACTGAAACTGCTTGAAGTCATAAACCCAGAACTTCTTCCTCCTTTAGTCCCAACTTTGTTAAAAGGACATTCAGTATTAGTACAGACTCTTTCCTTGTTAAGTGGAAATCTGTGCTTTGCAATTAACTAGAAACAATCCATTTGCCAAAACTTTGTCAGAAGTAAATGATCTGGTGCTGACGTACCAACTATTTATAGGCCAGTGCGCAAAATGAATATTTTTCTCTTTACTATCTTTTTCAGCCTCTCAAGGTTAAGTATGAACTTATAAAATCAATGTTTGAGTCACTGCTAATTATGCAATGTGAGGGAGGACTCTATTAGCCAAGATGTAATCGCTTTTCCAAAGTTTACAGCAACTGATCAAGGAACAGAGATTTAATGCTTTCTGTTAAATATTCAAGAGATCCACCTGAGATAAAGAAAATACTGTTGAAGGTGGTGACTCAAATGATATTAATTCAGAATTTAGGGCAACTGAATTTTCCCTGTTCTTCAGTGATGTTCTTTTCAAGACACTGACATGGATAGTTGTGGTCAAGATATCTGCTCCTATTAAAAACAGACTTATGCCTTTGTTTAGCATCTGATTTGTAAGAATTCAACTTATTTTAAAGCTGAAAAGTGTAGCTCTGAGCTGAGTTACAGTAGGTTGAGAATACCATGGCTTAGTTGCAGTTCTCACTGACATGTCAATTGAATCAGGGAATTACAAGTGGCAGAGGCTGTGGGTCTGTGTTGTAATTAGATATCATTGATTTTTATCCTCAATTTGCATTTGAAATCTGCTTGTCTCTTAAATCTGACACGGTACTAAAAAACCAACTGATTTCTCTGGGATGATTACAATCACCCAAAGGCTGAAGAACCCTTCAGAGAGAGAAAAATGGTGAAATCATTATATAAGATTGTGACTAGGCTTCATTATACTTGGACCTTAAAGACCTCATCTCATTATAAATTGGAGTTTAATATGGATAAATTGATCCTGAGTTTTCAGAAAAACAGCTTGCATGCTTTGCAGGTGCTGAGCACTTAGAGAGGCTTCTCCAACTCATGGAAATGGAGGTAGTTATTATGGGCTTTTTATTTTTCTTTTAAGATATAATACCTGAACCCATAGGGGAGGAAAAAATGATCTTCAGCATCCACCTTGGTTATACACTGGCTGTGCAACCTGCCTGGTGACATATTATTTGCATTGTCAGCTGCAGGTTTGAATGCAAAAATACATACTTGCAGTACAGTCAGAACAAAGTGGCTGTTGAGGTGAGTTTCATTTGTACCTTAACAGAAAAAAATATTGGAGTGGGAAAAAAAGACCCTCTGATCAATTTCCTCTTTTAATAATATTATTAGCATTTGATTCAATAATAATATAAACCAATAAACTTCCATGAAGAACAAAGCATGCAATACTGCAATAAAGCATAAATACTGCAATAAATAATTTATAACATTGTGAAGTATGTCATGATGTTATATAAAGATCTTGGCCTAATCTATCACAAATTATCTTCTTGCACATTTTGTTAAGAAGGCAGAGGGGAAAGCAAATTGAATCGGAGAGAATAACTCCATCATCTCAGAAATATTTAAATAGCAATCTAGAAAGTAGGAAATTTGGTATATTTTCTTTAGAGCATGGCAATGCTTCCACTTTACCTATCCACTGTCCATTCTCACTCTTCCTCACATTTCTCTTTGGAGTGGAACACGGTTTGGTGCCTAATGTCAATATCCCCTATCTGTTGAAGTTTATGTAGTGCATTTACAACAAACACACATTTGAAAAACAATTGCTCGTGTGACTGTTCAAGAACAAAGGATACTCTTCCTTCTGCTGTGACTTCAGGTTTTTTCAATATATTTGGTTTTCTACACTTTAAAATACAGCATTGTCGACTGGTTTGCCAGACCAGGTAATTCAAATTTGTGAGACAAGTGTCCCAAATCATGAGAGAGATTTAAAACTCAGGAGAGTTTAGAGGAAAATAGGAATTTAGTTTGATGACTTCTTCCTGAACCCCTTTGGTGTGCTCTTTGTAGAATGTATAAAACCAGGAAAAAAGTATAAACAAGCCCTGCTAATACAATCAGATAGATCCAGGGTCTTTTAAGAATAACATCAAGACTTTCAATAAAATTGTGAGAGTTTGGCAAGTCTTTTTTTGAACCATAATGATAATCTTTGTCAATGACAACATTGCTTTATATTCCTCAGCAACTGATGATGAAGCAAGTGAGCTTTCCTTATTTTGCCCCGTGCACACTCAAGAGCCGCTCAAGCTGTTTTGTGAAACCTGTGATACCCTTACATGCCATAGCTGCCTTCTGACAGAGCATGAGGAACACAGGTACCACACAGTGTTTAATTATAATCTTGTCTAAAACTGTAGCTAATTTAGATTAAAGACTGTTTGTTTCCTGCCACCTGAACTTGCAGGCTAGTCCAAACTTAAAAGTCACAGCAAACTCAGTTCAGTTCTCTTATGCCCAAGCAGTGTAACGTGGCTTACTGCCCTCACAGAATCTCTCACTGCTCTCAGCGGTGTGTACTTTCCCAGTTGTATTGTCTGCCCAGGTACTGTCTATGCATGCATACAGTTCATTCTGATTCTTCTCAAAGTCACAAAATTAACTCAGTACTTAGCATGGTTTGAATACTTCTGTTTGTCTTTATCAAAGACATCATGACTGTACAACACAAGAGTTACCAAAGTTTGAGCAAGCTGCTTGCCTGTGGAAGTGTATAAGCCATGTAAGGAATTGTTGGTACGTTGAGACACATTTTGTGAGATGAGCCTGCCTGTGTGAGGGACGATAAAGTTCAGCTGTCACAGAGAACGTTTGTAGTAGGAAAGAAGCAGGGGACCATGACCAGAGAGGTATTAAGGCAGTTGGTCCCCTAAACTTATCAACAGAAAAAACCACAGTGTGAGAATTTCCATGTCTTTCACAGGTTCAGACATCTTGATGAAGCTTTGCAAAATCAGAGAGTTATCCTGGAAAATGTCATCACTAAAGTGGAAGAGAAAAAAAGAGGGATTCAGGTTTCAGCTAAACAGATTGAAGACAGGTAATTGCTATGCATGATTTTTTCATGAAAGTGGGTGATCAGTTAAAATATTTGCACTAAATGCAGGTTAACAGAAGAAAATACAGACTTTTTTTTTTTTTCCTTTGAGGCTAGGAAATAATAACAAGATTAGAAATGTCAAATTCATGTTTAAGTGGTACTGACAGGTCATGGCATTGTAATACATGATTTCATAGTCCTTGCAAGGTGTGTGAGAGCTGAAATCGTCAGAGTTAAGATTTCTTTGTATAAGCTGTTCCCGAACTAGAATTTGAAAAGATTATAAATAAAGACTAATTTAAAAATACCTTATTTCTCCAAGTAACCTCAAAAGAAGCTGCAATTCCAGTTAAGAGTAGCATAAAATGAAAGTATTTCAGTATATTAACTGGATTTCAGCTACTGATTATATGTTGGCTGTTGAATCTCTCTTCTGCATTAATAAAACCATTTGAAACACCTTGAAAGAGTACCAATCACAAGTGGTGTTTCTCAGGGGTCTGTTCTGGGACCAGTACTGTTTAGTATTTTCATCAACAACATAGTGGGGTAGAGCGTGTTTGCAGCAAGTTTGCAGACAGCTCCACTGAGTGGTATGGCTGACAGCCTGAGGGATGGAATGCCATCCAGAGGGACCTGGGCAAGCTTGTGAAGTGGGCCCATGTGAACCTCATGAGGTTCAACAAGGCCAAGTGCAAGGTCCTGCACCTGGGTAGAGGCAACATCTGGTATCAATACAGGCTGGGAGATGAAGGGATTGAGAGCAGCCCTGCTGAGAAGGACTTGGGGATACTGGTGGATGAAAAGCTGGACATTCACTGGCAATGTGCACTCTCAACCCAGAAAGCCAACTGTATCCTGGGCTGCATCAAAAGCAGTGTGGCCAGCAGGCTGAGGGAGGTGATTCTCCCCCTCTAATCTGCTCTGGCGAGACCGCACTTGAAGTACTGCATTCACGTCTGGAGTCCTCAGCACAGGAAAAGACATGGATCTGTTGGAGTGGGTCCAGAGGAGGGACACAAAAATGAGCAGAGGGATGGAGCACCTCTCTCCTATGAGGACAGTGTGACAATTGGGTTTATTTAGCCTGGAGAAGGTTCTGGGGAGACCTTACAGTGGTCTTTCAATACCTGTAGGGAGCTTATAAGAAAGATGGGAACAACTTTTTAGTAGGGTGTGTTGCAATAGGACAGGGGATAATGATTTTATACCGAAAGAAGGTAGATTTAAACTAAATATAAGGAAGAAAATTTTTACAGTGAGGGTGGTGAAAAATGAACAGGTTACCCAGGGAGGTGGTAGATGCCTTATCCCTGGAAACATTCAAGGTCAGGTTGAAAGAGGCTCTGACCAACCTGCCCTAGCTGAAGATGTCCCTGCTCATGGCAGGGGGGGTGGGATAGATGGCCTTTTAAGGTCCCTTCCAACCCAAAATATTCTATGTTTGAAGTGTGGGAGAACTTCAAGGAAATGTTATAACTTCCACTGGAGTTCTCTGTCAATAGTTAGATCAGTTCTTCTAACAAATAACTACTAAGCTCTGAATAAATGTTGGCTCATCCAGAGATGTGTATCTCTTACCCATAGGTTGCTTGAAGTAAAACACTTATACAAAAAGGTAGAAAATCAGATAAAAATGGCCAAGATGGTTTTGATGAATGAAATCAATAAACGAACAAACATCCTTCTTGAGCAACTCGAAGTAAGTAAGGCTAGCTCCTTTGATACCTTGGGAAATTAAACTAAATTGAATTTAATCCCAGTGCCAATGGAAAGAATATAGACTGTGAGAATTATTGTCCCTTTGCTTAGGTTTTCAATTTTTTTTTTATTTTTTTATTTTCCTGCAGAATTTTGTGTAGAATCAAGGGTTGACAAAAGACTCAGGATGGAACGGCAAAATGTTTAACTATCATGAATTAACCACATTTTCTAATGCAGTTACAGACAATATGTGTGCACCTTTTGAGTGCTTACAAAACAATCCTGCTTCTGGTTTTAATGACTGATTTGTAGAAGACCAATAGCAGGACATTTAACATCCTGTTTCAAAAGTGATCCTCTGGTCTACTTTCTGTAACAGAACCTTGAGTTCTGTTTCTTTGTTCTGTTGAAGAGTTTTGACTCTTCAGTTTTGGGATGTTGAATTGAAGTCTATATGACTTTATTTTGAAATGTGCTGAGCACAAAGATTGATAACAGATCTGATCAGAATTTCCAGTTCTCAGTTAGTCTTTGATAATATTAGCAGATATTGGAAAGACAAAGCACTCAACACTTGCTGGCTACCCTTGAATTTATATATTTGGTTCAAATATTGCTACTCAGCTAAGTAGCTTTATAAAAAAGAGAAAAGTATGTTTTCATTTCAGTAGTATTGAGCATTAAGTAAATTCAGGGTTCATGCGGCTTGACAAAATTTCAGTGCTTGAGTTATCTATAACTGCAACACAACTGTGCATACACTTGAAGTACATGCATAGGGCTATATTGAAGTGCATGTGGGGGGTATTAAATGAAATCAGGAAGTCCTGGTTTCAAATCAGATAAGGGCAGTTAGTTCTTCACGTAAGTGGTAAATAAGTGTGGAAGTCTTTGCTGCAAGATATTGTGCATAGGTTCAAAATTAATAGACAAATTCATAGAAAAATACACTGAGGGTGATAATGTAGCCTCTGTCTTTGTGGTCCCTAAGTCATGAACTGCTGGAGACTCGAAAGCTGTTCTAAGGAAAAGCTGCATGCTTCCCCTCTTTTTATGTATTTTCTTGTGTCTCTCCTGTTGTGTATCATAAGAGACAAGACAGCTTTCTTGAGTTACATCATTCTGTTAAACCAGAGCTGGAGTGATGTAGGTTGTTTGCTCCTGGAAAAGTCGTTGATCTTCCTGAATTCAGACATCTGTTAAATAGGATTTGCTTTCTTTTTATGATTGATGGTTTAAGGTGGTTTGCATCTCTAAATAATGCATAATGTAGTGCCAGTGTTTGTATGCATTAAGTGTGTCTGAAGAATGACAACTATCTTCCACTGATTCACATTATTAACAGAAAATCACCAATGAAAGGAAGCAGAAATTGGAGCAACAACTGCAAGGTGTTGTGCTTTTAAGCAGACAAGTAGAACATGTGCAGAACTTCATCAGCTGGGCAGTGTGCAGTAAAAACAGCATCCCATTTCTCTTCAGTAAAGAACTGGTAAGAACAATACTTATTCTCTCAGTAAACTGAAATTGTGCAGTAATGTGAAAACTATTTAAGGATTTAATGTTTCTCAAATAAAATGCTTTTCATGATATTATAATTGGGAATAAAATAATTGTCCTTTGACTTGTCACCAGATTGTATTTCAAATCCAGCGCTTGTTAGAGACAAATTGTAACACAGACACAGACCCTCCTCTGAGGATAAGGTTTACTTGGGATTCTTCCTACTGGACTAAACAACTGTCCAATTTTGGTAAGAAAAATATACTGTTGTTTATTAGGCACCTGCTTAAAGCTAGACAAGACAGATATAGACAATACAGTACTTTCCCTAAAGTGCACTCCTTTTTAGTCTTGTCTTCCAGTTTTGTACCTCTTGTCACATTCTGAAGAAAAGTTAGTGTGACTGAACTTTCTTGGTTTTCCCTCCAGTTATATCAATTCACCTGTTAAAAGACATAGTCATACATAAATATTGCTCTATAAATATTACCCAGAAATACACTCTATAAATATAATCTTTGGTGGTCTTACAGAATCACAATGTAAGAACACAGCTACTTGTTCAGTGGAAACCCCGTGCAGTACTACCAAATAACTTTTAACTGAAATTGCTTAAAATGTAGCATGACTGGCTATAAAACAGCCTTGACTTTGCCCAGGGTATTTGAAATTAAGTTCTGTCCCAGCAAGCAATAACTCTGTACAACACTGACACTCTGGCAGTCCTCTAAGGAGTACCCTGGGTGCAATGGCGTGTCCGCGGTGGATCTTGTGCTATTTCTTCTGTCTTACCCAGGAGCAGCTGGGCTCAGTCACGCCCGTGTTCTTTGTATCCTTTAGTACCTTAGTGCCCGAGGGACCTGAGCAGTCCTTGAGACACTTACAATTAACAGGCACAAAGATTGCTTTAAGATGTTGGCTGTATAATAGTTACAATGCTATTTATATAGTGAACGTGCATATAGTGACTTTGTTTCCCACCAGCTATAAATTTCCCAACTGCAGCGGGTTTTTACAGTAAATTCAGTTTGGAGGTCCAATCAATGATCTAAAAGATTGGTTCTCTTCCCATTTTAAGATATTTAAAATTAGATGGAGTAAAACACTATCAAGAATATTACAAGGAATAATCTTTTCTTGACTTTTCTTGACTGAAAGCATAGACAAGATCCATTCATAGGTCACTTCTATTTCTAGCTTTTATGATTCTCACCTACATAATAAAAGTCTCTTATTTGTGTCACTTCAACCCTGGAAGCTGTCTTTTGTACCAGTGCTTATGGATCAGAAGATAGGCTCATACTTTAGGAAAAAGTGAAAGTATAAGCTATATCCATCAGTTACAATAAAATAAGTTGAGGTCAAATTTTCAAAGCATTTGCTGGTAATTCCACCGTAAGTTCCACTAATATCAGTGAGAGTTTGGTATGATTTTAAATCACTGAAAAATCTTGAAAATTTGTCTTGAAAGTATGTTGAAGGTCTGTTTGGATAGGATATTTAAATATCTTTTATATTTGAAATTTAGACATGGCAATAGCCACCATTTACAGTTTTTATTGTGTAAATTTGGCAAGATCATAGGAGGGAGTAAATGTGCTGTTTTTTCCAGGGGGTTTCACTATGGAAGGTGGACACATTTCTCACTCAGATGTACTACTCTGTGGAAATGCGCAAGGATTCCAGACCTCCTTGTATCATGGGCACCGTGTACCAGCATCACAGCTGGAGCCTGTGGATAGCCAGCCGCATCAGTTTCCACCTTCCATTCAGTGTCCTCCATCTGTGTGTTGCTCGCGCTGCCTGAGCATACCTCACCCAAGCAAAGCTCTGCCTTCTCATCAAGACATAAACCGCCATCAAAATTTTCAACAGCCTCCCGAACTGCACCAGCAGCACTTTCCTCTGCAGTACAGCATGCAGCAACATGACAAAGAGCCAAGGGGTGCCCGCCAGCCTATGAAGCTAACACAGTCTGGGCTGGAACAGCAGTCGCTGTCAGAGCCGGAGAGTGTGTCTGGAAGGATGGGAAAGCATTTGCCATCCCAGCAGCTGCAGCAGACTGCACCCCTGGGTTATGCTGTAGTATCGCATGAAGCTCAGCAAGTACACACAAGCCATCCACAGCCATGCTGCACCCAGGCTTCTTCGCAGACATCAACAGTGCAAGTGCAACTTGGTCATCTCCAGAAGATAAAACCTAACCACTTGCAGCTGCCACCACAGCAGCAGCAGCTGCCACCAGCATCGCCGCCATCAGGTCAGAATGAGAACACCCACAAGCAAGTAATTCAGCAGAGCCTGGACATAGTGCACCACCAGTTTGAACTGGAGGAGATGAAGAAGGATCTGGAGCTTCTTCTGCAGGCTCAAGGACAGCCCAGCTTGCAGCTGAACCAAGCCAAGCCACCTCAGCATGTTCAACAGACCATAGTTGGTCAAATTAACTACATAGTGAGGCAGCCAGCCCCAGTTCAGCAACCAATCCAAGAGGAAGCACAAGTAAGTTCTCAAAAAGTTCTTTCCTATTGTGTTTTGCCAATGTAAGATCAGAAATGGGAGACGCCTTTGAGATTTCATGTATTTGGTTGAACTTTCTGATATCGTCTTGTCTATGTTTGTATTCAGCAGAGGCTCCATGCCTCATACAGATTGAACCAAAATTTGCTTTACAATACATAAGCAACCTGGATCCCAAAGATCTGAATCTCTAAATAGGCAATATGAGCAGCAGGTGGGAGAATAAAAGCATAATCATTGCTACTTTCTGAATAGGTAACTGTAGGACTGCAGTAGTTTCTCCATTTAAACTCTTTTTTCTGGAAATTTTAATCCCAGAGTCCTTGAAATAGATTTCCTTTTGATTCTGAATACCTAGTGGAAAGAGAGTGAAGAACACTTTTTTGGTATGAGAGTTATTTCCTATTCTACTGGTAACTGCTTTTGCTACTGCATCATGCCCTTTCAGATTTTAATCGATATTCATACATGCTGTTACAGGTACAGTTTTGTCAGCAGGGCTAATTTCTCCCTTTTTCCTCTGTTGGTAAGAATCCTGCTTTTGAAAAAGGGACAGTGCCAGGTGGTGAACATCCAAACTGCAAGGCTGAAGAAGGAGGGAAGTGAGCGAGTGGCTGCGTGGTTCTGAGTTACCAGCTGGGCTTAAACCATGACAGTTCCACAATAAAATGGCTTTGAAACTCATTCAAAACGGTGGGGATTGCAGCAGAAAGGTGGCTGGCACTTCCCATTGTGTAAATTCTGTGGAGTTCCTACCTTGAATAACTCTCAAAGTGGTTTACCTGTAGGGGCAGACATTAGGCTTTTGATATAGCTGTACATTTCAGCAGCTTTATCAAGATTTTTTTTTTTTCCTTAATTCATTATTTTTTGAGAGAAATCTCAAAATCTTTCTCTGTTCATTTATCTTTCTGTTTAGGGTTACTTTGAACATCTTTGTAGTTTTAGAGTCTTCTCAGTCTTGTCATATTTTATATGCTGTGAGTTTATGTGAATTTGTTACCATTTTTCTTTCTGAGATTTTGAAAACACAAATTCCTAATTGTCATTTCTAGGTCTGTGAGAGTTCCTCTGAACTTGATGCCCAGAAACCTGTAATTCCTCTTGACAAAAGTGGTAGTCCCTCCCTGTCACAGTCACTAGAAGAAGCCAGTGTCAGCAGTCACTCCCCTGAGAGCACATTGCAACAATCATCTTTCCATCCAGTGAGAAAGGTATAAAGAACTTTTTAAAAAGATATATTTTAAAGGGAAAACATAATTTGATAATATTGAATAGGATATGGCTTTGGAACTTGCAATCAGGTTGGAAAAATTGTAATATAGTAAAAGTCAACAGAATGGCTTTTGGATATTGGAAGACAGTCATAGCCTAACCTATGCTGTACTGTGCTGTAGCCAGGATCAGCAACTGGGAGCGTTTAGATCTGGCTGGCATGATTTTTAAGTGTGAAGTCAGTAAATAAGTAGACGACCTATTTCTTCGCTGAGAAAATTCTGTGTAGTCCTGATCTCTAGGGCTTTAACTATCAGCACTTGCTAACTACCATACTAGCAGCAGTTAATCTGGGGGAATTGGGGAGGGGGGACAAGTCAGTGATTTTGATGAAATCAGGCCTGAGGAACGTCCTTCAAAGTAGTTGCCCTGGAAATAACACCACTAATTATTACTGAAGATGTGGTGTCTGAAAGGGATATAATTCTGACACACTCCTTCTCCTTGCTCATGTAGAAGCAGAAAAATCATAGGTTTCTGTATCTCTACAATAATTCAGCACATAATAGGCCTAACTGTTGAAGAAGCAGCATAAAGAAAACCAGGAGGGCTGATCTTTGTCAGTAGATCCTTGCTGGCTCTGGATATCATCTGTGCATTTGAGACAGAGAAGCTGCCTTTTACAAATTGTTTAAAACACCCCGAACAGCACTTCATATTCTGTTTGCTCAAATCTGCTTGGTACTTCTATGCATGACTCGTGTTGTGTAGCATGTGGAAGTCTTTCATGGATATTTTTTCTTGGAATTTGTGTATGGGATATTGTGGAAGAACTTGTGTTTCCTTACCAGCCCTCAAAAGGAAGTTATTTTATTATTCTTCAGTATGTAGCTCTGTTGACTCAACATATTTATGATGCAATATGCATTCAGAGAGTTGTTTGAGATCCTTCTGGGAATTGTAGAGACATAGAAAGGTAATGATTACTGAGAGTCTAGAAGCAGCATGTGAATCAGGTTTGGAAGCCACAAAGAAATCTGCAATTGCTAACTTAACCCTGTAGATGTGACGGACTTTCTGGATCAGGCTGATTATATCACAACGTTCTGAGATGATGCTTTTTTAGCTCTGAGATTTCACATGAGGAAGCAAATCTTCCTTGACCTCTGATAGAGCACAGGGCTGAGGAAAGCTATACAAATTTTCTATGATAGGGTTACCTTTACTTTAGGATATGACTGAAAAAATTGAAGACGTGTATTTAAGGCCTGAGAAAGACCATGAACCAGAGCACATAATTTTCTTGTAATGCAGACACACCCTCAAAGTTATTTGTGAAAATTGCTAACTAGCTAACTAAATAACTCTCTAGAGGCTTTTACTACATGCATATTGAAGAAGCTGTCCTTTGTCTTCTGGACCTGTAAAGGAAGGTTATTCTCAACAGCTTAAACAAGAAAAGTCAGAAAGAGGAAAGGAAGCAGATGTGTGAGAGAGAGACTAGTGTAGTCTGATGGAAAAATTTGGGGAAGAAAAAAGGAAGAAGGGCTGAGTTGTTGCTGTACAAGTTGAGAAGACAGCAAGAGAAGGATACTCGTAGGGGAAAAAAAAAAACCAACCCAAAAAAAACCCCAAACCCAGAAATTTTTCTAATGGTACTGAGAAGCATATTCTCTTGTGCCTGGTACCTCTGCAAGAAATGAGGACATTCATCAGCTACCGTACCCCATCTTTGCTTGTTTACATTTCTTGTAATGAGCTGTTTGGGGTGAAGCCACAATGTACTGACAGCTCTGGCAATGGCTAATTAGAAATATGAAGCCCTTGAAATACATTCTTTGTAAATACTGTTTAAAAATGTCTGACTGCTTTTGCTGACAATCAGATTAAATCTAGGTTAGATTGGTTCCTATTTAAGAACGAAGGGGTTTGTCTATGCATTCTCATCTATGTTTCACCTGAATAAATATCTTCATGCTCATCTCCAGACAAAAATTTCTGTATAGGTATTTGTCCATTTAACTTTCATATAGTCTGAATTCAGAGCATTTAATCTCTCTCAAGTTCTTGGGGGACATGGAAAAAGTGAATGCACTTGGAAAATATGGTTGAAAAAATAGCTAGAGAAACCTTTTGCTACTTGGAGAAGAACTGTGTTCTGCCTTTGAAGAATATTTGGTATTGGACTTCTTGGCCTTGTGTTGCAGTTCTGCTGAACTCTGACAGCCTTTGTTGTGTGCAGCATTCCTAGTGGAATAGGTAATTCTCTGGCTGCTGAGATTCTTTCATTAAAGAGAAAGCAGTGTGAACCAGGATGTAGCAAAACTCAGAATTAACTGTTTAGTGATATGTTTACCAAGATCTGTCAAAAAATAAAAGCTTCCATTAGCCAAGTGATTTCCTTTCCTTTGGAGGGGGCAAGGCTTGATTGCTCATGTAATTAAACATCTGTGCGTTCGTTTTAAAACATGTTTACAGTATGCATGTGATACTATTGACTGATAACTAGATGTATTGTCTGCATACAGGATCATATTTATGTGTGAAGCAACATCGAGCAGATGCTATTAATAGTTTGGGATCACAACATTAATCATAAATGGGGAAACCACAAGTATGTTATTCAGATCATCCCAGAGAAGCACTAATGCAGCTGTTAAACCATCGTGTGAGGCACTTGTATGCCATGTGAGTGCTTTTAAGTTTAAGGAATGCTTGGTCAGAAATATTGACATCAAGACTACTGCTGTTTTAAAGTTCAGAGTAATTGCTCTCTGTGCCCACCTGCTCGGTATACATGTGTATAGTATAGTCTCTAAAATACGTAATTTTGGTTATGTGTGGGCTTGGTTTGTTTCACTGTTTTTTTGAATATCAGTGGTGACA
This sequence comes from Nestor notabilis, assembly GCF_000696875.1. NCBI lineage: Eukaryota > Metazoa > Chordata > Aves > Psittaciformes > Psittacidae > Nestor > Nestor notabilis. Next base: position 33,614 of record NW_009937754.1, read on the forward strand.
TTTTGTCAGTCTTTCTGTCTTTCTGTGTATTCCTTTAAATATTCTTTCTCTGTGAATCAAACATTTTGTGCAGAATAACTGTTTCTATACTTAGACCACTGATTGTCTGATATAAGTACTGCACTTAGCCTAACTTTGGGCTTAATTAGCACCTTTTAAGAATAGGAGACTAGAAATGGAAGTTTTCTGTCTGTGCAAAATGGGTATAATTTTCTTTTCACACTCCCCTGTCAGTATACTTCACCCATGTAGCCAGGACTTCTCTTTTGGATTGTGGAGTTGTTCTGCTTCCATGACTGGCAAATACCCAACTTCTCCAGTAAGAATGCCAACAAGACAGAGGACAAAGCTGAGAAAAATTTTTGTGATACCTGCAGTTTTTCTCTGGGGAATCATGCCAAGCTCTAGGAAACAGATTTTATTCAAGCTATTGAATTGCTAAGTTGCGGTGTGAAGGACTGAGTTCTCAATTAGATTAACAATTTTGTGGGAAGGGTTATTAACCTTCTGCAGTGATATAGTACTCCTGTTGGTTTTACGTAGTATGATATTGAGTTATCAATCTGCTCACAGGACTAGAGAGGTCCTGTGCAGCAAAGGTCTTTGTGCAGCAAAGATGAGAGTAATAAGATATTTTTGGCCTAATTGTGTTTTCAGAAGTAATAAAGGGCGTATAATTCCTGTTTTGTTTACATGTACCTAATTGTCATTTGTGGCTGTGATGAGCAAGAGGTCTAAAGGCTGTACCTAGCCTTTGAAGAAATGTCATAATTACTGTACATCTGTAGCACAAATCTGTAGTTTGAGACTCAGCTACTGCTGGAACAGACATTGGTGTTGCAGGGCCAGATGGACATCTCTCCTCTGACTCCATAAGTGCAACCCTTTCTCTAGATAGGAGCAGAGCCTTTACTTCGGGGAGGGAGGATTCCTTGTCTTGTCCAGCTGCTGGGTTAGGTCCTGGGCAGTGGAACACTCTGTACCACCTCCGCTCATCCTAAAAACCTAACTGGATTGGGCACTCGTGGTTCTCTCTTCCGCGACACTTGTCAGTTGTTAGTAGATTCATAGAACAGTAGAATGGTTTGGGTTGGAAGGGACCTTAAAGACCATCCAGTTCCAACCACCCTGCCATGGCAGGGACACCTTCCCCTGGACACTTCCAGGAATGGGACCACCACAATTTCTTGGGGCAACCTGTTCCAGTGGCTCACCGTCCTCATAATGAAGAATTTCTTCCTAATATCTACTCTAAATCTACCCTCTTTCGGCTTGAAGCCGTTCCCCCTTGTCCTATCACTACATTCCTTTGCAAAATGTTCCTCTCCAGATTTCTTGTAGGTCCCCTGTAGGTTCTGGAAGCTTCTCTAAGGTCTCCCCAGAACCTCCTCTTCTCCAGGCTGAACAAGCCCAGTTTTCTCAGCCTGACTTCATAGGAGAGATGTCCCAGCCCTCTGATCATCTTCATGGCCCTCCTCTGGACTCTCGTCAACAAGTCCAGTGTCTGTCAAACACAGGTTTGGTTATGGTCTTTAGCAACCTTTGAGGGTTTCTCCCCTTGAGCTGTTATTTCACCTTCTGCTTAGAATAAATGTCTGAATATGCAATGCACTGTATTAGTAAATTACTACTGAACAGCTGATTCTGTTCATCTATAGCTGTAGCTGACATCAGATGCTTAGAAAAAGGTATAAGAAACAGACAGATAAAAACTGATTCTTTGATGATCTGCTATTGCAGCTTCTGCAAACCAGCACTTTAGGGACTTTCTGAACAGAAGATTGTACCCAAACAATTGTGTTTTGCAGCTCTTCATGGACCTTTCTTCTGTGAATTTCTTGAATCCATTTTAACACTATTTATCTCCTCAGCATTCTGCAGCAACTGGGTTGTCCATGAGAAGTTCCTCTGCTTACTTTAAGTCTGTTGCCTGATAATTCAGTAGGATGCCTTCTTGTTCTTGTGTTAGGAAAACCAGTGAATAATCACTCTGTATTCACTGCCTTCATATTATCCTTATTTTGTAGGTCTATATTGAATTTCCTCTCAAGCATTTCTTTTTGAAGCTAAAAAGTGATTACTCATCTCTCTAATTGCTTGTCTCTAGTGTGTTTTTTGGGGTATTTTTTGTTCGTTTGTTTGTTTTTGTTTCTTATGGAAGCCATTCTATACTTTGCTCCTTTATATATTCGGCCATTCCCCTACATCTTGTGGTTTAGATAAATCCTTTTTGAGACAGGGTGACCAGAAATAGTAATCCAGGTGTGAGCATGTGGAAACTTCGGATAGTGCTATAACACTGATTTTTATATTGTTCTTTTTGATTCACAGTAAGTCCCAGATTCTTAGTTCAAAAGCTCTGTTTGTCTTAAACGTCATAAAGTACTTGAAACAGGGAAATCCTAGAAAATATTTCATGCCATCCAAGGAGCACTCTTGAGAGCACTCTGAGAGAGGCTTCTGGTTTGTTCCAATTATATGCAATGGTGGCACTTCATGAAAGACTAACATAGTGACAGTTCATGGTGGAACCTCTTAGTCATCTTCTGGAACTTGATGCATATGAACTTCTGGGCTCTGATATGCCAGTGCTGCTGTTACTATAGGGTTAACAGAGAGATCAGTTGAACTCAGTCTGCTGTAGGTGGTATTCTTGGGTATTTTGCCCCAACACATTTGTCCTAGCCTTTATTAATGACAACTCTTCCATCTCAGTGGCAAGTGACTATTTATTTCTCTTTAAAAGCATGTCAAATTTGTGGAAGAGGGGTTGGGTGTAACAGCACAGGTTTCACTTTTGTTACTATTGCACTGAGCATGTTGTGACTACTTAGTGACTGAAAGTAAGAATAATTTAATATCCATCCCTAGGAATTCAAGTCCAAGCTTGGGACTGAAGCAGGTTTGTTATTGCTATGTTTTTCCCCTAACTACTATTAATTTTGGGGGAATTAGAGGTGAAAGAAATAATGATAACAGCCTGGAATTTAGTGTCCTGCAAATTCCTAATGTATCAGAGTATTTTTTGACTTTAAAGAATTGAGCTTATTAAGCACGAATGCTCTCATGCTTAATGCAATTAGGTACATTTCTCAGAATGTAAATTTAACAAAACCTTTTCCTTTGACCTGGAAAAAAGGATAAATAAAACATGATGCTTCTTGCTCCATACAATCTCTTCCTCCTTTCACTTTAAGTCAGCCCCAGTTTGTTCAGACAGAATGTTAGGAAGATTTGGATTCTTTTTCTCACAAAACCGGAAAGGAAATCCTTTAGATTCTATTCCATAATTGGGAAATACGAATAGGAAACGTGTAGACTGTGTTATCGGTGCTGCTGTGTGCTGTGAATTAAGCAACTGGATTGGAGTAGTACATTTGTTTAACCTCCTAGCATAATAAGCTGCCAGGGGGATTGCTCCACTTAATAGCAGCCGTTCATTACTCTGCAACCATTCGCAGCGTCTTGTTTCTCTTATAGCAAAGAGAATTGGCGATTCTTAGTTTTGGCTCTCTTTATCTGTGACACTTAATGTCAACAGCCTTGAGACTTTGCCAAAACAATCCTAACAAATCCTAATTCCAGTGTTTCAAGGTAAGTATTTGCTTCTCAGAATTCTTCTGTATTAGTGCTGCATGTTTACACAGGACTTTTTAAATGCAACAGTGATCAAAGAAATATTTGAACTGGACAATATGTTTATTTTTTGTTCTCTGAAGGCACTTTGCATGTTCTTTCTTCTTACCTTCCCCTACCATAGCTATGAAATTTGTGGTAGAAGGCATGTTGGGGTGGTGATGCTGCTGCCATTACAATATAAGGATCATCAGACCAAAATTAATTATGAGACAAGGAGCATTCCATTTATAATGACACAGATGTAGTTCAGTGTGCCAGGCTGTACACTGAAATGTCAAAAGTTTCAAAATTAACCTACAGCTGAAGCCACCCTCTACCCAAGAGCATAATTAATGCTTCTTGTTGTTCAAATGGTGCAATGTAAAAGCAATAGAGCTTTTATAAAACAGAGAAAAATTCTTTAAAAGCATCCCATTTGCAAAAACTAGCTGAACTGTCAAGGGAAAAGAGAAATTTTTGCTAATGGCAAAAGAAATGATTATTTTAGGGAGTGAATTAATAGGCTATTAATGAGCCTTGTTCCCAGTGCATTGTTCACTTCACACTTGACAGCAGCTCCACAGATCAGAATGGAAGGTGTCTGCTCTTAACTGTGAGTTTTAATATTTTGCACTGAAAGATCATAATGTTGCTTCATCATTAAAATAACCACAAAATTAACTTTTGCCCCAAGGGAAAGACAGATGGCAGTTTGATGGCCTTATTATTCTTTTTTCCTTTTAACAAGAGTAAGGTTTTATATTGGCTTATATAATCTAAAAAGATCTCTGAAGAAACTGATCCTATCTAGAAGACTAAAAAGATATAGCCATGTAATGCAGTTGAATTTCATCTTTCAAAAAATTTTACTTATTACAAAGTCTTATGTGTGTATCTGTCTATTCTTTTTCTGCAGTAAGAGTTGTCCCAGTGATTACTCCCAGTAAGTAAACTTGTCTCACTGAAGCCAGGAGTAAGCCTACCATTGTCTTAGTAGGGCTAACATTTTGTCTGCAATGCATACAGTACACGCAGATGGGCCTTCACAGGCTCAGGTCTCAATATGTAATACATGATGGCACGCAGCTGTGACACATGCAAAGGAAGATGTATGTGGTTAGAAGAAGTAAATAGCCACAAGGTCTCCAGTTACCTTGCTATGCAACTTTGGGTGGTATGCCTACCACTGTATGCCTCAGCATGCCCATTTCCAATAGAACATTAGGTAGTTCCTATTAAGTCAGGCAGGAATTTGTGGATGCTTTGTGCTTTTGAGAATCTGGCTAAATAAATATTTAACTACCTCACAGGAACTTAATTAATACTTGAAATAAGTGGGAAAGGCAAGGCTGATCACATCCATCTGTTCAGTTCAAGCATTGATTCTGCTTATTTGTTTTCTATATATGAGAACAATTCACGTGTTTATTTTGTCATCTGAAAAAGGCTTGTGATAAAAAGAGCAATGTTATGAAAAAGAAAATGTGTTCTCGATAGGCCACGTTTGTCACTGCATGTGCAGGAACCTGTCACAAAAAAATTATGACAGCAAATGAACATTTTTGGTCTTTGTGGACTTCTTAGGACGTGTGACCATGAAAGCTGGATTCCTTTCTGACCTACTTACATTGGTTTGAAACATGAACACTCATAGGAATGCTACATCAGACAGAGCATACAGCAACCTGTGCCTCCACCAATGCACCTCCTTTGCTGTGTTCTAGTTTTCAGCTTAAACATAAGGTAGAAAGCACATGGTTGACTAGTTCCAGCTGCTTCCAAGAAGTTATTATAGGTCAGGCAGCTTAGATTTAAGGACATTGATTTGACTTAATAGGAAGAAAATGGCCAATGCCCTGGCTGCAGAGACTTAGTACTCTCTGGGTGCCTTCCACATAAAAGGACTGTTTAAAACAGACTTACTAGAGCACTGTGATGGCACAAACATTTCCTAGCACTGTAGAAGAGCTGAACTCTTTCTGTCTCAAATGCAGGCTATTTTGTCTCATTGAATGTAAGTGCTCACTGTTTGGGCAAAGCTCCTACTGTAATGTATATTGCAAACTGAGGAAAAGGAAATTAAATAACATACATAGGTGAAAATGAATGTCTGTGGAGCACATTGGTGATAGGCACTGCAAGCAGAGGAATTCAACACTGACTTCTTTGGCATTATGTAGGATTTACACAGGCAGAACTGACAGCTCAATCTAGGCTACTGTCTTTACCACTGTTGGATTAAGATGGACAAAGGTATCAAAATCCAAAATGGAGTAAGAGTTGAAAAATACTAATTAAATCTAGGAAATGGGTCCTGACTCAGATTCACTTCAAAGTCACAGGCCCCTAGCAGAAAAGTACAACAATGAAATTAAACTCAATCAATAAATAAATTCAGACACAATCAACACATTTCTTTTGTCTTGATTTATATTACAATGAGTGCTGCTTACTGTATTGTAGTCAAAGGGAAAGGATTTATTCAGTCATTTGTGAAACACCAATGAAATATGATGAAATAAATGGAAAACTATGTTTTCAAATGACACAAATCTCCATACTTCTAAAAACTGCTTATATTGGCTTCATATGGACACTAGGAGAGAACCGATTTCAGTACAGACCCATGTTCCTGGATGTAAGGCAGCTTATGGAAGTCACCTATATGGGTGAATTTGTTTTGTTTTGTATAGCAGTATTTCTGTGGTTTTGACAGTGGCAAATCATGAGACAGTAGAAAATGCATGTTACTGAAGCTAGTTCAGAGACTTTGGTAAAAATTCCCTTTCTTTGGAAACTAGACATGTTACATACTTTTCTCATTAGCACATGTAGGATGTCTCTCGATTTATGCTATGATATTTAAAGGGCAAGTGGTGTAGGTTTTAATGGGACAGACTCACTAACTAGCATAAACTTTTCACCGTTATTAATAGTAACAAGAGTTTCATCCATCTGTATCAGATCTGAATCTTCTTTCTTCTGAATCTTCTTTCTGAATAAAATAATCTGATGATTTTTTAATAAAGTGGTAAAAAGTCTGATACGAATCTTATTTCTTCTGGAACAACTTAATGGTAGTTAGTAGGGTTTACATCAAGAATTGATTTAATACACTGTTCTACATTCCTAGATTTCCCATTCATTGTAGGAAGTTAAAAATCAGGATCCTTTGGACTGATCCAAGGAAGACATTTTTTGTAAATCACAGAAAAGTAACCCAGCTGTCTCCTTTTCCAATTTTCAGCTTTAATAGTGGAAACTCTAAAGCCTTTGGAAATTGTATAAAATAACAGTAGATACACAACAACTGCTTCATTACCTATAGCTGAAAAGCTTATTAACATATTGTTTGCTTTTTCTTTTTACTTTTCCCAGCATTTGGCATCCTTAAGCGCTGTGGGCTTTTCCGACGGTTTAGAAATGGAACTACCTTCCATGAGGTTATCTAGCTCGGCTGATCCACAGATGCAAGCTGCAGCCACTGAAACTCTTTGCCCATCCCCAAGCGCCCTTTGTGACTGTGGTACTCCACCAGAGTCAGTGCCCAGTTACAGCCTGGTGATGGGCAGAGCTCCAAGTGACCTGAGCCCTGGGGCTGCTGCTGGCCCTGCACCAGGTGATGCACTCCAGGGCAGCACTAAGTGCAAGGTAGGAATTGCTTAAACTCCTCTACTGAAAGGGAGTCCACTTTCATTGATAGCACACGTTTTTGTAGGCAGTCAAAGGGCTATTTCAGTGAGTGAAGTTTTCCCTATGTGGTATTTGAAGACTAATTACAAATTATTTTTTTTAACATGGAAGGAAAGAAAACAAACAGTAAAATGTGCTTCTTTTTTTTTCCCACCCGCCACCCCAAAGCTGGAAGATGAAGACTTCAATACTGTAAATCATCCTCTAGAAAACAGCTTGGATACTGCTGGGCAAGATGTAGTTAATGAATTAACTCTTTCTATGCAAAAAGTGCTGGAAGAACCTATTAATCTTTCAATCAAAAAATCTCACCATTACACTTCTTCTTCTGAACTGCACAGCAATGCTTCTTTCCTGCCCATGAATGCCAGAATGAGAGAACTGAGAAGCAAAGAAGGTACCAGGCTTTTCATTATTTCATTTAGGTTTTCGGTCTTTCTTTCTTAACACTGTGCATTGCAAGCACTGCCAAGCAGTATGCTTATTAATGTATTTACAGACCAATATGCTTTTCTAACAAGCTTCAAATATTATCAGAGTACTTAATCCAATGGCAAAGCATGTTTATCTCATTTGTGGAGGAAAAACATGGAAATGATGTGCCTTGAATTTGTAACATCCGTCATCTGTGAACCAGAAATGGGTCTGTCTATTTGAAGTACCTGGAGTATTAGTTCTTATAGAAGCACTCCTGTTAATGAGACCTGCAGTTATGACTACTGAAGAGCTGGTTTGAAGAGTCCAAATTCAATTAAAAAACCCAAACTTCTGAAATGTAATGTGCTTTCTGCTAAGTCCTTCACATCAGCAGCATAGCAAATTTTGTTAGGTTGCTATATTGCACAGTATGTGCTTTTCCTTGGCTCTGTCTACCGTGGAACATTCCCTTCAGCCAAGGCCTATTTCTCCAGCCTTAATGGAGAATTAGACCTTAACTCTTTTCACGGGCAAATTGCCAGAACCCTTCTGCTACACTGAAAAGCCTCCTTCCTGCAAACTCAAAAAGTCAATGGGACTATTCATGCAAGCAGGGGATTGCAGGATCAAGCTGTTATCCTGTGACTTATGCCAGTATTTGGCTGCTTTTCTCTGTAAAAGATGAATTAATATTTCTGTCTCTGTGCTGTATTTTTATTCAGAGAATTCTAATTAGTACAAAAGAGGTCTAGCTCAGTGAGCCAAGGAAATGTATTTGTCTTCTCTTACGTGTACTATGCCACATTGTGACAATTATGCCACAATCATTTGTGTGAGTCGTAAGAGTTAGGCACACCCCTAAAAACTGTGCCTCAGTCAGGCTTAAGCGTCTCTGAGAGGAGCAGCTTTGCAGTATCTGGTTTGGTTCTTGTGACACTACACACAGAAAGCAGACACAGCATACAGAATCTCACTATCTATAACAGATGCTCCAAATCTGCAGTGTGCAAAGCACAGGTGCTGTTCTGCAAGAGGATGGAAAGACTTGAGTGTTGAATTCGATGTTTTTCCCTTATCACAAGGAAGGATCAGGAGTGAGCAATTCCCATCCTGCTCTTGCTGTTTAAAGGCATGCATCGAGGGGAGACCTGAGGAGATAAAGTCACCATATGCAGTGTGCACCAGGGAGAAAGATGAACTCTATTACAAATGCAACGTTATCTTTGCTGGTGGCTCTCTGTAGGACTTACTGGCTTCAGCAGTGCTGTGCTGCCAAACCTCACTGCTTCTGGTATATACCTCCAATGACTCATTCTTTTCTAATATAAAACCTAAACATTTAATTTACAACAAAATATTTCTTATCCCAGCCTCAAGAGATGTGGTAAAAATTGTACATTTCATCATTTTGCCCCTTACAGCCACTTTTCTTCTAATCATGGTTTGTGTAAACACCCTCTCCTCCCCTTCTCTTTTCTAGACTAAACAAATCCGATAGCTTCAGTCTCTCCCTGTGGGTCAGAGCTGTGATTTTTTTAAAACCACCTCATTCCTGTTGCACTGGTTTGGGTTCTTTGCAATTAAGGAGTGCTGCCCACAGATGAATGCAGTGCTGCAACTGAGGCCTCTGGGGTGCCACGCGGAGCCAGGGTATCAGCTCATTGTGTTTTGCATTCGTCACTGCTGGCAATATGTTGCAGGATGGCATCTGACTTTTGTGCAGCAGCAGCACTATATAGTAGACTCACATGTAGTGAACAGTCCACAGTGACCCATAGCTCCTTCTACAGAACAATTTGCCAGTCAGTTATTTTCCTGTGTGATTACATTCATCTGATCCTTCATAAGCATAATACTTAGGTATCTTGATTAAATCTTACTGATTTAGGAGATTTTTCTTCTCTGATATATCAAGGTAATTTTTTTTTTAATCATAAACATTCTCCACAGTGTTTGCAACGCCTCTAGTTTGGTGTTTTCCACAAATTTTATAGGTACTGGTTTTTATGAGCCAAGTTGCTGATGGAAACGTTGATTAATATTAGGAACCCAGCACCACTGGAACATTCTCTGGTTTGGCAGAGTGTAATGAGAGCTGCTCCTTCAGCTCAGCGTGCAGTCACTCTTTAGTAATTCCTGCCAGAGCCATGGCTACCACCTTTCAACTGCAGAACAATCCCAAGTGAATAACACTTAACAAGTGATGTGAAATGCACATTTTCTGGTCAGTCTTGATTCCATTGTGTTTCTTGTGGCTGAGAACAGCAGACCATCTTAGAGGCACATTGCTTTCAAGCCATGGGTTAGGTACCGTTGACCCAAGCTAGATTTTCTTTAGAAGACGTGTGTTGTGGTTTAAGCCCAGCCAGTAACTCAGAACCACGCAGCCACTAGCTCACACCCCCCGCTTCTTCCTCCCCTCGCTCCTGGAGGAATGGGGAGGAGAATTGGAGGAATGTAACTCCTACGGGTTGGGATATGAGCAGTTCAGTAACTAAGGTATAATACAAACCACTACTGCTACCACCAATAATAATGATAAGGAAATCACAAGGGGAGAGGATACAATTGCTCACCACCCGTCGACCAATACCCAGCCCGACCCGAGCAGTGATCTGGGTCTTCCGGGTAACTCCCCCCAGTTTCTATACTGGGCATGACGTGCTGTGGTATGGAATAGCCCTTTGGCCAGTTTGGGTCAGGTGTCCTGTCTCTGCTTCCTCCCGGCTTCCCCTCCTCCCTGGCAGAGCAGGAGACTGAGAAAGTCCTTGGTCAGAGTAAACATTACTGAGCAACAACTAAAACCATCGGTGTTATCAGCGTTGTTCCCAGGCTGAAAGTCACAAACACAGCCCTGCACCAGCTGCTAAGAAGGAGAAAAAATGACTGCTGTAGCTGAACCCAGGAGAGCATGTGTTCCTGGCACTCACTTATTTCCAGATAGCCATAATATTTGGTTTGTTTTCTTGTTAGTATAGTGTAGTCAAACTAATTCCTAGCGAAAGAAAAATTTACTATGAAATTTGTCAGTGGACTGGTATTTACAAGGGCATCCACTGGGGCCTTCATTTCTCACTCGTGCCATCTTTCCAAAGTTGTTTTGTTACTCTTGTGTCTAGTACCAGTCAAGGGCTACAGTTACTTGCATGATTATGTAACAGATAGTTTTCAATTTATATGTTATACATGGTGGAGGATAGAAAGGGATCATACAGAGTAGCTTTCATCCATCAGCGGCAGATGGGAGACACAACTTCCTTCCTGTTTTCTAATAACTAGAATTATCCAGAACCTTCTTAGCAAGGAACAAGACACTGCAGAGACTTCTTGAACCTCAGGAGTTCAGACCTCAGTAGGTCTGGTTTTTTCAAGAGAAGGCTGTATAGCAAAGAGGGTTGCTTGTCTTGTTCCATGTATACGAGTGAATGTGGTGTGGCTGTGTACATAAATTATTCCCTGAGCACATAATCATTTTGACAAAAATATTTTGGAAAGACTCCTCATATTCAGTATAGAAGCTGTGGTTAAAAGCAAAGAGAAAGTCAAAGACTGTACTGCAGAATAGAAAATAGCATACACATTTTCTATACATATAGATGAAATGATTCCATAATTCACTTATGATATCATATTAAACACCAGTCAGAAGTACATGAATATTGAAGTACTTTCTACCCTAATCTGACTCTGGTATTATAAATATTTTATTCATTTTCTTATCTTCTGTTCCAGATTCCAATAACTGTGAAAAGGAACATTTTGAAATGGATATGAAAAGCAATCAGAATGTCAGGTAACAGAGTCTTTTTTTATACAAAAGCACCGGCCATGAAATTTTATGTGTATATTTAGAAAATTTGTCGTACTTAATGGTAACAGAGAACTTAAAAGAATGCAAGATTCCTTATAGATAATAATTCTGAAAGTTGTAAAGTATTCTCTTAAACTTGAAAATAACAATTTAAAAGAAGTGGTGAGTTCATGTATTTCTCTTATTCTGTGCAATTTTCCAGAATGAATAAATCTTTCCAACTTATCTCACTTGAATAATTGGAAACTGTTTAGCCCAAATTAAATCTAAACGAATATAATGGGAACAGGATTAACATGATCTCAACAATTTTATAAAATTCTGTTTCCAGCTACTACTGTAATAATATTTTAAAGGAAAGTTGATGATGTACTGTGTTGCTGCTTGAAGTCAGCCATGCTGAAAAGTATCAAGCATGACTAAAGTTGAAATCATTAAAAGAAAAATATATGGAGCAGGGCAAAATTTTAACACAGAAGTTAGTAATGTATTTACACATATGATTAATTAAAAGCGATAGCATTCACGTTTCTTAAAGAACTGGTATGTGAAAAAGCATCCAGATTTTCAGCATTTGGCCAGAACCACAGTTACAAAGGAAAAGGAACACAACAGTGCATGAAAAATGTTGAAAATTAGTAGGGAACAGAATTTTTGTGGAATATGAGTGAGTTTAACCATGTATCATTTTGATTGTAGATCTTGCTCTAAGGAGCAGAAAATCCCCTATGTGCGACTGGAACGTTTAAAAATATGTACATCAGAAGTAGGGGACCTCCCAGTGTTTAAGCTCCAGCCAAAGGACAATGAGCAGGAGGGCGATTTTCTCCTGATAATTGAATGTGGGACCCAATCTTCAAGTATGGCTATAAAGGTAGTAGAATTTCCCTGAGGTTTTATGTGCTTTCTCCCCTTTATCCCACTGGCTTGTACCCACAGTTTCTGAAAGTTATCATACACTTACGTATGCTGATTCATTTTACCCTCAGACACTTCTGTAATGGGTTGAAGTAATAAGGAATGCAGCTTTTAGTTTGCTGTGTAGCTCTCTGATACTTCCATTTCTGAGCAGTCTGTCTCTGGGATTGGATAGCTGTAGTGTTTTTGTATTCTAGCAAACAACCTGGCTGTATTGCCTAGTTGCAAATACAGGATAGATAGCTTAAAACTGACCTGAATACTTATTTGAGAATCCAGAAATCACAGTAGAGTAGATTCTTAAAAGCTTTGTATTCTATTGCTTCACTGGATTCTCGAGTGTGAATTTCTTTCCACAGAAGGAAACAGGAATTTCTGGTGAGAAAAAACCCCATACTCTTATTTTTTTGGAGCTGTTTACTGTGAAATTTGCAAATAAGATTGTAAAGTATCCTGTTACTATTATCTGTGGTATGAAATCTGTTCAGCTCTCTCACAGTGCTATTACATTGTGTAATGTGGAGAGAATGACGTAACCAAAGTGACCTGGCTAGCCAGTGGCAGACATTGAGCTGAGCATGGGACTGGTGAACCCCCGTGC
>NW_009937754.1:46702-78070 GCF_000696875.1 Nestor notabilis
TTCACCACAGGGAACCCATTTTGTATTCAGATAACTGCTGCTGTTGTGTGCTTATATATGAATATTATTGTGTGATCCCAGATTTTTCTTCCTTCCAGATAAATAAACATAGTCCACCTGAAGGAATGAAATCCAGAGAGGAGAACTTAGAGGACAGAAAATTTCTCATGCCCCAGGCTGCAGGACAGATACAATCTCCTTCTGTAGATACTCCATCTGTTGATCAGAAGTGCAGCAATGGCATCTCCACCATGAAAAAATCTCCAGTTTCTCAGGAAGCCAATACAATTGAAAATGAGGATTTCTGTGCTGTGTGTCTTAATGGAGGAGAACTGTTGTGCTGTGATCATTGCCCCAAGGTCTTCCATCTCTCCTGCCATGTTCCAGCCCTGCTCAGCTTTCCAGTGTGAGTGTGTATGACATTATGCTAATGTGCTCAGTTTCTGCTCACTGCCTTGGAGCAGAATATATCCTCGGGGATGTATGTATCACCTGTACGCAATGGCAAGGACTGCATCTCTCTCTTGCCTTTCTTGCAAAGGAAAGAATTGTCTTACTGGGAACTAGATGAATTATTAACAAGAAGTATTTCCAGACAGGTATGCCCTTTCTGCAGTTACCTGGCCACTACAACAAAGGAGGTGGCAGACCTGAGCTTTTAAATATTCTTACAACTTACTGAGAAAAATAAAATCCTAATGCACGTGTAAAGTCTGTGGTGTAGACTTCATCTCTTCTCTGCAAGAACAGTGACTAGCACAAGGAAAGGGCAATCAGTGAGTTCATATTTGGTTTTCTGGCTAGTTTTATGGGAAATTTAGGATTATTTGGAATTTTGTGGAAAAATGTTTAGGGTATTGGTTTCCCTAAGACATGCATTCCCTGGCAACTTGTCACAGATGAATTGTATGCAACATAGAGCTAGAATTAGGTACATGTCCGCATACCAAAATGTAAAAGTGAGGCTGAATAGTGTGTGTTACTGGTGATGGTATAATTCTGAATTCTGTTAGAAATTGTTACCAGGTGGGACCAGAAACTACTTCATTCGTGCCAAGCCTAAGCTGAGAAAAATGTGTTGTAAGAGATCAGTTTGAAGAGCCTATTTTTTTCTATTAAAAAAGCAGGATTTTCTATCTCTTTTCTCTAATAGCTAAGTCATTATTAAACCACTAGTTTCAAAACAATGTGAAAACCAAGTTCTTCTTTTAAAATAAACTTCCTAGGCAAAATTAAATTCCAATGGAGTAAATTAACCCCCTTAACTAAAGTTCTGTATTCTTTAATATGCCTTCACATATAGCTGTTCAGGCCCTGATACTGCAGAAGTTGCATTGCTGCATTCATGAAATTCTTCAAGAGGTTTCTGAAAATGAACCTACTAGGAAGGACACTTATGCCCATAGTGAATTACGTCTGTTTTGTTTGGGAACCTGTGTACTAGCACTCATTATGATCTTTTCTGATAATGTTGATTTCTTAGATAACTATGTTAATTATAATATTGATTGATAATAAATATATAAATTTTCATATGCATCTGATTTTGTCTTATGAACCAACAGTTGGCCATTTTTTCTTAATATTTTTCAAAAGGAACAGAACTTGGATCAATGCAGCTGCACACACAGCTGCTGGTACATGACTTCAAACACCATTTTGTCTTCGTCTCAGAAAAAGTGCAATGAGTAGAATCTGAAATTTTTACACTTCTAAATAGATTCAAATCTCTTGAAGAACATCTGATACCATGGGTTTGAGATTGCCTGCTATTGTAATACTAGTTAAGGATGAGACTTGTTTACAAAACCAGTGATTCCTGAGGTCTGTTTTTGACGTGGTTGCAGACATACTTTGACACAAGTTTTTGGTTTCTTGTTTTGCAGTGGAGAATGGGTGTGCACGCTTTGCCGTAATCCAGTGAAGCCGGAGGTAGAATATGACTGTGAAAACACTCGCTACAGCCACAACAATAATGCACAACATGGCCTTGATGACTATGACCAGAAGGTGGGAATAGCCGTATATTGTACTATTTAGAAAAGGACACAGGATCTCAGCATGAGGCTTTGCCTCTTCATTGCAAAGATAACTGTTTTGACTTTGTTGTTACTTGAATGTTTCAGAGAGTAGTAAATACAACAGTTGTATTGTTAGTATTCAGCTATATCACTCTCTTCTACCTAGACTTTGCTGTTCAATTTTAAAATGAATCACATGTTATAGAAAGATGAAGCAGGCAGATCTGGAATTCCTTTCTCCTTTGAACAGGGAAGTCACACTCAGCAGCAAAGCAAGCTTCCTTGAGTCACCTTTGCCTGGCTTTCTGCCACTGAATCTTTTTCATTTAAGACTTGGCACCTTCTCAGACATCTACTTAGGCCAGCTGCAATGACATTTTGTGCTGTAGACACTTTTTGGCTTTCAGTTGGATTGAAATCTTCATATAGTCTTCATGTGCACTATTAATCCCCTTGAAGATGACATTTAGGCCTTGGTAACTCAGTCTAGATGAAAACTCGTCTCTTTATATCCCTATTACCAGTTTCCTCTACTGAATCTCCCATGAAAAATTGCCTTTCTTAAAGTCCACTTTGTTCTTGGAAGCCACAAGTTCCAAAGGTCCTGTGTATATAGTTGACAGTCGGAGTGGGAGGCTGAGTCCACACAGCTGAGTGCAGATTTTGAGCACAACTGAAACTTAGAATAAGGCACTAGTCTAGTCTGAACACCATACACAAATACAACAGCAATGGTTCTTAGAGCACTTGGGCCCCTTGGAAAGGCCTTTGAGCACAGCCACAGGACTGCTCAAATTCATCCATGCTGTTTCCAGATCTGAGCTACTCTGTCCTTAAAGAGCTGGGCATAAATTCTTGACATTGATGTGATCCCTGTTTCTATTGGATTGGGTGCAACTGGCCAGGAATAGTTGGTATCTGGATCTTGGTAAGTGAGGTTTTATTTAGAAAATGGAGTTGACCAGAAATTCCATTGGTTGTGAGCAAACGTGGCTTATGTATTGGCAGAGCAATTTTGGGTTTTTTTTGCATTGGTGGGAAAAAAATAAGACTCGTGTTAGTATTTTACAAGCTAACAATGGTTAAATGGAACTGTTTTCATACATTACTACCAACTACATGACTTAACATCCATTTGTATAAATGGGTATGAACAGTGTGAAACATTTTTTATTTAACTGTTCCCACTCTGTTGCTGCTGTTCTTCTAGTCAAGAGCCAAGGGATAGCTCTGGAGTGCAGGAAGGAAATAGCGATAGCGCTGAATTCCTAAGAGTTTCCAGGATATTTACATGCATACAAAAATTTTACATGTTTAATTTTTGGCATTTCTTGACTATCCTCACTTTAAAAACTATAAAAATGCTATGAGGCAAAATGTCCCCCAGGTTAGAATGAAACATGCCATTTTGCATCAGAAATGCACAGATGGCACGAAAACTCCCCTTGTTGTTATAATGATGGATTAACTGAGGGCAAGAATGAAACTTACTTGTTTTGAATTAAAAAACATTTCAAATTTGGCTTTTACAGAAGTGTGAAAAGCTGGTGCTTTCCCTGTTCTGCAGTAATATGAGCCTCCCGTTCCATGAACCTGTCAGCCCCTTGGTAAGCACTGCACAAACATGGGTTGGAGGGAATCCAAAAGATGCCGTAGCACACCTCTCAAGTTTCTCCTCTGTCTTCTTGAAAGATATTAATTAGATTTTTTTCTGAACAGTATTGATTCCTAAGAAAGGGTAGGTTTTTCCCTTTTGCAAGTGCTTTGAAGATGCCAGGTGAGAGTAAGTGCTGGCCAGTGTTCTCAGGCCATGTTTGGGTGCCAATTTAAGATGCTGGTAAAAAAAAGATTTATGTGAAGTAATAGTCCAAATAACAACATAAAAAACATTCCACCTAATACAGCTTGCAATGCAATTGTGGAACAAATTACCT
Source organism: Nestor notabilis (assembly GCF_000696875.1). Taxonomy (NCBI): domain Eukaryota; kingdom Metazoa; phylum Chordata; class Aves; order Psittaciformes; family Psittacidae; genus Nestor; species Nestor notabilis. Next base: position 50,658 of record NW_009937754.1, read on the forward strand.
AACAAGAAGGTTTTGACCCAGAAAGATTTAAGGAGTGGGATATCCTGGTAGCTAATGCCTGTTGAAGATGACTTTCACTGAACTTTAAAAAAAGTGCATAGTAGCATATTTTTAGTCACTCTTGGCAGACTCCTTCCCACCATATCAGCTGCCAGTATCCCAGCACATTATTTTTATAACTGCTTGGGGGAAATGTTAGCTAATTGTCAATGTTACATATATTATTGACTAAGGTTACATTTACACATTTATATCTGGGGGTAAACTTTAAAAAGTACAAACAGCGTAGTCACTGAAGTGTGTTATATTCAAGATCAATCTTGCAAGCAAATATGTTTTTAATCAAACCAAAAAGCACCCAGGAAGATGATGTGCAAGTATAGGCACCAAAAGACTAGAGCTCTCTTCCTTGATGCAGTGACTTCATCCAAACGTGTATAGGAGTGACTGGAGAGGAAATGTTTTAATGAAAAAGGCTACATACCTGTGTTTTATTCCTATTGCAGGCTCGGCATTATTACCAGATCATAAAAAGGCCAATGGATTTGTCAATCATACGAAACAAGCTGCAGAAAAAGGACAAGTCCCACTACTGTGCACCTGAGGAACTTGTGACTGACGTGCGCCTTATGTTTTGGAACTGTGCAAAGTTCAATTATGTAGGTTTCTAATATGTGTGGGTGGAGGCATATAAACCAGAGGGTTACTCTTTCAAGCTGTCACAATGTTGTAATTATTGGTTCCATTAACATCAGATATGGGCTTAGGATAAACAGAAGTATTAATCAGTTTTACTCTTTGGAAATGATCTAAATTTTTGCTTTTAATGACAGAAGTGGAAATATATATGGATCTGAGATTTTAGATACATATGGATCTAAAATTAGAGAGGGACATCTTAGCAGACAACTATTTGGAATAATGCTGCGTTTGCTGTGAAAAGCCAGTCACAGCCAGGAAAATAGCTAGGGAAAATTCAGGTGCATAGGAATTTCTATGCAATGATGACTACTATTCTTTCTAGTTCACTGCACATCTCTTTTCTTCTTAGAGGAGCAGAAATGTGTTCCTTAATAGCAGCATCTGGTTTTTACTTACATTGTAGATGTAGTGGGACTAATGGGCTGTAGAGAGCGCATAGGAGGCTAATGGAGATGTAGCAGATGCAACCACGGCAAGACATTATGGTAGGTTAGTTATTCGGTTTTGATCCTTGATGATTTCTGTGTGTGGTAACACCGAATGGTTATTTATTCTCTTGCAGCCAGATTCGGAGGTTGCTGAGGCTGGACGATGCCTAAATGTCTTCTTTGAGGGCAAACTGAAGGAGGTTTATCCAGATAGACATTTTCCTTCACTGCAACATGAAGACTCTGATTCTGAAGAGGTGGAGAGCCAGAACAGCAAAATGCCTCCCCAAGATTTTCAGTGGCCATCTTACGGACAGGACTGCCTTCAGCCTAAAAGGAGACGACGCCATGCTGTAAGATTGCAAAAGCAAAAGCATTTGGTTGCTAAGTGGCCACCCTGCTAATTCTGTTTACAGCTACTGGTGGGAAGTTTTGACAGGGCTGTGTGGAAAACTGTCAAGCTTCTATCACAGATGTGATCGGTTCTACAATTTTATGTCAAGATCCTCTGAGTGAAATAAAGTGTCAGTTGTGTATGAATGTGTGAGCATGAACAAATGAAGTCTCTCAGGCCACACAGTTATATTACTAGCAGAAAACTGTCAAGATTTTTAAAAAGGCTAAGCCGTCTAGCTATTCACTGTTTATTTCCTTTGTACACAGGAAAGTGAAAAAAAATAAAAGAATGATGTTTCAGCCAGCTAACAGCCTTCCTCAGGTATGACCTCCTCAAGATATGAGATTTGCTATGAGGAATCCAGCAGCATAACTGACAGAGTTTAGGTGTGTGGGAGGAAAGCAAAGCATTCGGGCTGTTTATTTCAACTTTCCTAATCTGCTGACCATATGCCTTATTTCTAGATTTTGTGGATAGATAACAGATCCAAAGTGTTTGGATCTGTCAATATTTAATCTGGTAAACCATGTATACGTTTTGCAGTGTTTACACTGAAGTACTAATGTTTTGGTGATAGGTAATGATGATTAATAACAAAAGTAACATACTAATCATATCTAATACTGCAGAACTGTTTTATAATCTGTTCAGCATGACATCTCTCTTTTATAGGGCACAGGTAACCATGTAATAATTTTGCAACCTCAGTGTGAGTCTTGGCCATGTTTTGTGATAAATACAATGTGTAGTCATAAAAACAATATGTAGTCTTTCTTACTCAATGATTTTTCTGGGAGCTTGACTGCTCAAGGCCTTTGGCATATAGTCTAATGTAATTATCCGATTAGCTGTTTCTTTTGAAGCAGTGTATTCTCAGTAAATAGCAAAATAACAAGTCTAATACTAGGGCTTTGTGTGAACTGTTTCTGAGCACATACTGGATCCTCTGTTTACAAGGAATGATTCTTCCAGTACCTAATTCGTGGTTGGTAAAGCAGTGTGGGATTTCTCGGGTCTCAAAGGTAACATTTTTATACAACCCAAGCCAGTTGGTTTACTTCAAAGCAGATATTGGAATTCAGTAAATTAACTATGAAGCAAATTACATGGTTATAGAAGTGCCTATAAACTAATGTCATATGTTCCTGATTTTCTTTTTCCTTACTTCTTGTAGTTGTGATTACCAACAGTGCTAGAAGACGGTGATAATGTTTATATGTCTAAGTAAGTTGTTTGGTTTTGTTTTGTTCTTTTGTTTTGTTTTTTTTTTAGTAAATTCCACAATATATTATTCCCAGAACACCATCAAGGGCCGGAAGAGCAATTTCAAGAGTTCGCTTGAAGAAAGGATAGTATGTAATTGTAAAGCCTGCAGGGTGTGATAGGTAACAAGACATCACACCTAATCAGAGGGTGATCATTTGCAAACTGTTTCCCACCCCTACCAAATGTAGTGGCCAATGTTTTCTTCGTGTGTCTGAGGGGCATCTTCCTCCTGAGAGCACTGCACAAGAGGGTAAAGCTGGGCTGTGGTGTGGCTCTGAGACAAAGGGTTGTTGCAGATCTCAAACAAAAGAGTTAAAGTTCGTTTTAATTGGGTTCCTGTAAATACAGATGATATTTTCAGCATAGTTTATATGGCCTATTTGGTCTGGTAACTATGTAAGTTATTTTAGATAACATTTTAAAGGTTTATATATGAAATAATAACATGTGAATGTTACATTCTACTATCTCTGTGACTTACTGTTTGCCATTAACTTGGTAGTGAGCTAATGCTTTCTTTGAAGAAATGAAAATCTGAATATTATAACATGACTGGAAAACTGTGAGATGAAGGAACAAACTTTAAGTTTCTATATGTGAATTCTTTTGTGTTTGCTTTCTGCCAAACTCATGTTCTCAAAACAGTAAGTGTCTTGGCACAGGGAAACGAGTGCAGGTTTGTAACTGGATTAATCACCCTTGTCTGTGCTACAGGTATCACCTTTTCTCAGTTGGTAATTAATTCCTCCAGCAAAGACCCATCTTTTACCATTAATAGCACAAAAATGATATGCTGTATAGCCTTCATCCAGGGACAGAGGTAGAAATGGGAGAGACTATTGATGACTTTCTTTTTTCCTGGAAGAGCAGAGTTAACAGGAGCCTGCTTCTCCTTCTTAAAGGCTGTAAGTTTAACTGTACCATTATTTTTGGAGACCACCTGTTTTAATAAAAAGTATCCAGGGTATATTATACCTTTATTTAAAATAGAAGTTTCTCATTGTATATAAGATACCCTTTGGATGTGTGCTGGCAGGACTCTTAAGTGAGACTCCTAAGGCTAACTTTGTTTTTGAGTACTTCTCTAAGACATAGTAACAGGTAAAAAAATACTTTTGACTTCCTGTTGTTGGTAAGCAGAACAAAAACTAAACTCGTACATACTTTCATACACAAATCTGTAGGTCAGCAATTTCATGATATGTTGCATGTCAGAAGAACAACATTACTCATCTTGGATGTTGCCTTAAAATTGCTGGCTCACGATGTTCCTGCTGCTGGACACCATACCACCAGGGCCTGTAAATTCTTGAGTCATTTACTCTGCTGAAGTCCAATTGCACACTGGTAACAGCACTAACAGGTATGAAAGGAAGGATCTCTTCCAAAAACTATCAGTCCTTGTGGCCCAAAAGAGACATGACAGGTTATGTAGTTATTTTTTCTTTTGTCACACAGCCTGTTTCACAGTCCAGAATGTGTAGGAAAGGAAGCAAGGAGGAACTACTGAAGTTTTGCACTGGAAGAAACTGTAGCAGAAACAGATGCTAGGAAGACTGTGGAAACCCCAGCAAATGCACTAGGGTCCTGCAAATGCAACCAAGGGCACAATTTTTCCTTTCATCTTTAGTAATGGGTTACATGTAGAATGGTAAATACTCATTTTACGCAGTTGGAAAGGAGATTAATAACACTTCAGTAATAGGTCTGTTGAAGAAGAAACGACAGCTACAAATTTGACTTTCATTCCACTACAATTTCAAAGACACGGGTCTTCCAGTATCATTACAAAAGAATGGCATTAGAGTTAATACAAACAGGTGTTTAACCATTCAGATTATCAAATGACTGCATGTTTATACGTGTAATGTGCTTTGCTGAACAATAAAATATGTGAAATGTATTTTTGCACATCAGTCTGAAATTTTTAAGTACATCTGCTTTCAATTAGTATGAGGATAATATATAATACACTTATTAGCTAAGTTGTTGATAACTATTGGCAGCAAAACAGAATGATTACAAAAGCAGCTGTGGTTACACAGGAGATCAGCTTTCTATTTGTGCTGGAATTTTCAATACCAAAGAGATATTTTGCCTTTTTAGGTTTCAATTAGAGTAAGTTAGTGAGAACCAAACATTCCATGAAACAAGTAACAAATATTTGTAGCTTAAATGTATGTATACATTAAGGTGCTAATGAACATGCCACTTACTTACTGGGGAGATGAGAAAACTAGAGTAGTGTATTTAATCAGAAGGAATCAGAAAAAAATATAACATTTAAAATGTTATAAATTAAAGAATTATAGAATAATTTACAAAAGAATAGAACAAAAATACTCTGTTGGCAAAGAGTCAAGCAGACATTGCAAGTGTTTTTCTGTCGTTGATGGTTCCTCTCAGTTTGGTTTATGTGAATATAAAACTATCTGCAGCAACTTTCTGACCTGGAAACCTACTGTCTTGAGAGGTAAGGAATCCTTATTTCAGGGTGATAGCTGGGCTGCTCTTCAGACATAATTAAGAGCGAATTTGTAGAGAAAGGTAACTTTTATTGGACAAACAGGAAAATGTAGAAAAACAACTGAGCATGCAAATCCTTCAAGTGCAAAATACAGGCAATAGACTTTAAATACCAGCTGAGTGTCTCTGACTTTAATTAGATATCAACAAGATAATGTGAGGGACAATAAAGATAGTCAATAGTAGTGGGCTAATTAATGTGTCGTTATGTGTGTTTTCATGAGAGCATTTAGTAGATTGGTAGCATTTAGTCTACTAAGTAGACTTTCACAGAAGTTTAAATTAGGATATGTTACAGTAGGAATACGGTATTTGGGTGGCTTTGTTGTAAAAAGGTGGGAATGCTTACTGTGGAGATGAGAAATTGCATATTCAAGTCTGTTGTCAAGTATTCAGCTTCACTTCCTTCATTTTCATTCCAAGTGTCCGAAAAGAGCTTCTTGAAACACACTTCTCAGATAACTTCTTCCTGCATAGGATGTAATTTGTAACGGGTTCCCCATAAATTCTATCTCACAGTATATCCTCATTGTAGAAAAGTCCTTTTTTAGGTTAGGAAGATTAGACATGCAAGTGTTTTTGCCAGAGCAAATAGGCTAGTGTCTGAAGGTCAGGGAGTATTTTACTGCTTTTGGAGAACGTTTGAGATTCTTACCAGTTTTATGGAAGCAACAACACTGATTTATGGTTGTGCTGTGGGTGTTAGTTTGTAAGTTATTATTTTTGATCTTGATTGTAGTGCCTAGGACAATTTTGTCAGTACAGAAGTGTTCCAGAGGTAGTCTGACACTGTGGCAATGCTTTTTAAACGTGTTGTGAAAGCCAGTGGGGGCAATCCAGGTTTCTGGTACAGATGATAGAGATGTCACTTAATTATTTTAAGCGTAATATAGATGCTGTGTTCCTAGATGGTCTGTGCTGAGATGAAACATCTGTCCTTTTTTCCAGCATTCCTCCCTTACCTGATGCATGTGATTGCTTGCCACACTAGAATGACTTCTTGACAATGTTTTTCGTTAACAGTTGTGAGTTCACTTTAGATAGAAAAAGACCACAAACCAACCAACCTATTTTTATACACTGACATTTGGGCAGGAAATAAAACATACTTGAATATTTTTCCTTCTTTGTTTATTAGCCTGCTCTTGCTTCTGATGAAGTTAGTAAGAATGGTTCTTACACCTCTTATGAATTCAGTACTTGCTCATTATTTCATGATATCCTGCTCCAGGAAAATGTGTTTTTGGTATTTCATTGATGATGTAGTGCAAGTATAGGACAGACAAAGAAGTAATGAGATTCCTTATGGAAAACTTACAGTGAAAACATTGTAAAATATGCAAACCAGAGCTCAGGTTTGGATTGCATCTATGAAACTGGGAGATTTGATCCTGTGGATAGATGTTACAGACTTAACTTGTTGCCAGGTCTTGTGCTGACTGCCGGTACTGGGTTGGACTTCTCTCCTAGCTGAATGAATAAACACAGCACCCTTAATAACATTTCAAATATTGACTTATGCTTGTAGAAACTCATAGAACTTAATCTGGCTTTACACTGAGCCCAGCAAATGTGTAGTGCAGAGTGATCATTAAGAAGCAGCAGAACAGTGCTGTCTTCAGACATTGAAAATAAACAAGATAAACTGTGCTGTTGTAGGGAACTTAGGCTATTGGAGCGGTGGGATATTTTATCTAGTCATTTCTGGATTGATGGTAATTTATGTCAGCATGTTCATTCTATAAATAGTTGCATTTTTGCTTTTTACTACACTTTTAATGTTTCTTGCAACAGTATTAAAACTGACCTAAATTTAAGTCAGGGAAACAGTTTATGCACATGTCTATACCGTATTGTGTAGTCTGTGGTGCATAGCGCAGCACTTCTGAATTTACAGATCACTGGGCTGTGCCAAACAGTTCTCTCCTGCAGCCAGACAGAAAATGGAAAACATCCTTAATCTCTAATAATGAAAATATTAATAGAATGGGATGATAGCTTTATAACTGTTGTGGTTTAACCCCAGCTGGCAGCCAGCACAGTAAGCAGCAGACTATGCAAAAGTGTTCTACGTACCACAGAAATTCAACAAAAACCTTATAGGATGTTTTATTCTACAGTATAAACAAAGAAACAAGGTAGATCTTAGATAAAGTGAAATCAATTAAAAATTCACCCTTACATTCCATCAAACTCTGTGCTGCATCTTACACATAACTGTAAATACCTTGGGCATCTGCAGTACAGTATGTTAACACATACCAGTGGGCTTCAGTTTATGAGAAATAACATTAATAATTCAGCTCTTTAAGCAAACACCAGACACTCCTCTCTTTTTCCATGGTCTCTGAGATCTTTAGAAACATTAGTAAACATGTCAGTGATGTTCTTATACATATTTCCTATTTTTAAGTGTGAAAAAGAGTGTGATAAGCTAATGAAACAAGTGAGCAGCAGAGATGGAAATTGAATATAGCCCTCAGACCTGGTTGCAGGATTATCATCCAGCAGTGTTAAATGAAAATACTGTGAGACATTTCAGGTTTGGGATGCACAGCTAAAACCATTCATTACAGAGGAGGGGCTTTGCTTCTGGCAGCATGCTACAAATGGTGCTTGAGGTCAACTTCTCCAGTCCTGGAGTGGTGCTGAGAGTCACACAAACCTTTTCTTACCTACAGGGTAGTTTTGTCCAGTGAAGGGGAACGGGGCAATGCCGATTCCACTGCCACAACCTACCACTGCCTTACAGCACTGGAGCAGTCGCGGTGGCCTGACCAGTGTGGATTCTATAAAGATAATCTCTGAGTGAGATTGTCTCAGGGATATTACAAGTAGGATGGATTTTCTGCAGAAAATGAACCTCATACCAGCTCTCCAGAAGTAATATTCCATACCATTCAAGAAAATGAAAGTCTTTCATATACCACAAAAATCTCTGCAGTGCCAGCACTCATGAGTCTGATGGACAAGGAAATCACAGCAATGGTCTTCTGAGGTGGCAGTCTCATTGCCTAGTCATAGCTCTTGCATCATGTTCAAAGCTCTTCTCAGACTGCTAGTGGTGTGCTATGCTGTGTTGTGTTGCATCATGCCAGCCTGAGCCCTGTGCTGTGGAGCGTGTAATCCCCAGGGGCAGGGGAGAGGCAGCCTGCCTGTGAACATGTGCTGGAGATGTGGGAGCACCCTGGAGACATTCAGCCTCTGAGCTGGGAAGAGTTATCCAACACACCCTTCAACTGCTATCTGAATGACTTACATAGCAGAAGGATATTTAATGGAAGGAGAATATATAATTTGCCTACTTTCACTGGTTCTAATTCAGAAATACTGTAAACATCTGAGTATATTTACAGCCACAGAATTCAACCTTCTGCTCCTTTGGCTAGGGAAGGGAAGATACCTGCAGAAGTAGTCTGATTTTGTGTTTATTGGATTTAACTGCTTCCAAATAATGTTCATTCACTTTACAAATGCATTTACATTGTTTGCCTCACTTCTTCCCATCTGTCAGTCCTGTGATGCCTTTCTCATTTTAAGTTCTCCTGCATTATTAATTCAGCAGTTTGTAATTAAATCATTAACTAATCAAATTGTCCCCTCAAGAGTACCTGTGTAAATGCATTGAAGACTGATTGATTTAACTGAGGTCACCTGGAGACGGTTTAGCCTTCAAACTCACCATTATAAAGGATGAGAAACAAAGAAGAGATTTTGTGAGGAAAAGGCTCTCTGAGCTGAGGGCAGGAGGACTGTGGCTTATGCATTTTTCTTGTAATTCCTGTGTGGACAACAATGGTTCTGGAACTGGATATCCAAAATCACTTGGATTTTTGTGTTTGTATTACTTTACCTGTCAAAACTGTAGTTCAGATTTTAAAATGCACCATGATAATTACCTGATTCCTCTTTTGTTTATGCTGTCTCATATGGGAACAAAAGGAGCATTCTTCTAAAAGAGTTAAAGGTGAGTAAACTCCGAAGGACAATACTACAGGGATGTCATTGCAGTATTGTTATTGCTAGTTTTGTCAGAAAAGTTGAGTTCTATCCCCACTGATTTGGGAAAAACTGCTTTTGCAGTATGTATGAAAAGATAAAATGCTTACACAGCTGTAAAGAAGTGGGATGAGATGAAGGTAACTTTTTTATTTCTTCCTCAGTTTAACTTCTGCAATCAAATGGGTGTTTTCTCAGATTCCTCAAAAGCATTTAGGTACCAGCCACTTCCAGAGGTGATGGCACAACCCAAATGGGTCGGGAAACTTCAGTGGTGCAGCAAATCTGAGATTTTCCCAATATTTCCTTTAGACTAAATGGCACAACGAGGCAACCTAATCCTCTCTGGTAATGGGAGATTCACCACTTGTGGTAATGTAAAGATCTGGTACACTGGCTGGAGGGTAGCAAGCAGAGCTGGCACTTCTAAAACAAGTCAATTGGCTCCCTCTGCTGATTTGCAGCATGATTTTAGTTTTAAGCAAAGAGGACTCTTCTTTAGGTCCTGGAGGTCGCAGTATACTTGTGCCTTCTGGTTTTAATGTGATTTCTTTCCCTGCGAAGTAGCTTCAAAGCTGTATGGTCTCCTTCAGCTTAAAATCTGTACAGACCTTTACAAAGATTAATATGTGTATTTATAACTGAGAATCAAACTGTAATGTGGCAGCTGAGTGTAAGCATTTTAGGTAAGACCTCCATAAAAAATGTAATTACACCCATCTGTTTCCCTTAAGTACCCAGTAGAAAACAGTTAGTGCTTACATATCTCTTGATAGCTCTCTTTCAATCTGGTATTATGGGGAAAGAGGGAAATTATTTTCCCCCTTTATTTTCTTTCTAGAAAAAGATAGTGTTTAAATTCAAATATATGAGAGAAACCCAGCTGAGAGTGTTTGTCAAAGGAGCTTTATCTGTGTCAAAACAGCAGAGCTTTCTGTAAATCTCTCTAAACCTTATGCACCAATTACGGAAAAGACAAAAAAGGCACTTTCTAATAAAGCTGTGGCCATACAAATAGATATCAAGAATAAACAAACACATGTGATTTCTTAAAAATACATACAGTTGCATCAAAGCTGTTGGATATAAAAAGAGCTTTGTAAATAGCTGGAAATTGAGTTCTTATTGAGAGGATATACAAACAAGCCTTACAGTTATGGCCTGGCTGTTATGTGATTATTTGACTGGATCCTCACCTGGGGTGAAGTGGTGAACACGTCAGTGGAGGGCTGTGAAAAGCCGGTTTCCATTGTGGCAGGACTGTTGCACCAACTCTGAAATTTGTGTTTCTGTAGGCAAAAAAAGAACTGATTTGAGACACTATCATAGGAAAAAAAAAGATTAAGACAACTTCTCTGCTTACGGGGGTTTTACCTCTTATTGGTAGCAGCTTTAGGGACATTAGTGTTAGGATATTTTATATTGCACATTTTTAAGAATTTGATTATCTGTGTGCAACCAAGTTAGATAAACCTAAGTTCCTTCTGAAACATCATTATGTCCCATAGGACTGGGAAGTTACTGTGGAGTCTCAGTGATTTTCGAGCTCCTTTGAAGGTACTTGATATTTTCTACAGCCAAATGAAGGTAGAATGTTTCATAATCAAACTTTCCACGTGTCATGTAGCCGTGTGCCTTTCTCATTGCATGGACCGGACTTCCAGCTGTCAGAAGGCTGAGCGTGGTGACCAAGCGGAATTGTCACTTCGTAGAGGATCTTCTGAACCTGCAGCAGAAGTTTCCCAGGAAGGACCACATAAAACTCGCGATTCCAGCTGCGATTGCCCTCCTCTGCGGATCGCTGTTTCCAGGCGAGTGTCGCTCTCGGCTGCACGGCGCAGGGTGTGTGGTGCCAGCAGATGGGGCTAAAGGATCCCGAACACAGCAGGAGTTGGGGGGTACTAAATGCAGAAGATGCAGGACAAGATTTTGACATTTTCGTGTGCTGCTAATATTTGCCCTTTGCTATGACACTTCTCTCTCTCTCCCTTCCCACCCCTCCCCCCAAAACTCAGAATTTAGTACAAGTCGACCATTTTACAAGATCTGAGAAGTCGGGCTATCTAAAAAAAAAAGAAAAAAAATAAATAAGCGTTCACTGCTGTGTGCTCAGTCCAAATAACGCTTCCCAAATTTCACCCATTGTTCGTGACACTGCTGGTAACGTCACGTTGTCACCCTCATGGCACTTAGTCAAAGGTATTGGCACTTGATAAGCTAATTACGCTCTGTACTGCGAAGGAGGTAAAAATTTCTGTGCATCTGTAGATGGGCTCTTACTAGAATCTGTATTTTACATCTGTATTTACTGTATTTTACATCTACACACTACATCATTTTACATCTCTGGTAACTTTTCTCTGCTGTTGCTAGTGATGGCGGGTGGCTGGTTGCACCTCTGTGTCTAATACCATACCTGTGCGAGGTCCTAAGGACAGAAGCAGGTACACGCACACATCAGAAGAAAAATATCTGGATAAATAGCAAGGATATCTAAGGGTTTCCCATGTACTTTCCGTTAGTACACACTTAATACTGGGTTCTGTTCAAAGCATAGATAAGTAGCACAGAGGAGTGAGAGCTTTCTAAAATTCCCCTTTCAGACAAAGGAGTTTAGATGTCACATGTCAAATGTAACGTGACCTCAGGGTTTTCAACTTAGTCTTTAGCTGGCATTTCTCACCTTTGAAAAAAAGTCTGGCTTTGAAACAATGCCTGCTTTCAAGAACTTTGGCTTAGTATCATGGCCTGAAGGTCAAGATTGTCTTGTGCTGACTGAGAGGAGCACAGCAGCTTCCACAGTGGTTCATTTCTTCCTATGTGGCTCTTACTTGTACTTAACATTTTGAACTATAAAATGAAATGTAGCATGAGAAAGTGTCGTTTTCTGTGTGAGGCTTTGATGTGTTTTGTCTTTTAGCCTCACTATTGTTTTTGTATTGTCATAATATTGAATGCTTATTCTCTTATTAACTGTTGCCCTTTATTTGACAGGACTCTTTACTTCTGTTGGTCTTAAGTTTATGGCAAGATACACAGACATCTTCAACTTCAACCTTTCAGTGGAAGGAACACAGACAATTCAGTGTGTCTGCTCTGTACAGGCTACCAACAGAATAAACAAACGGTGGACCTCTAAGAGGCTGTGAACAAGCCAGGCCAGTTCAACCCAGACACAATGAAGGAAAATTATAGCACAGGCACGCTGGGAACAACCACTAGAAGGGCTGGAAAAAGTTATATTAAAACCTCTCAGATCTGAATAGAGGTTATAAAAAGAGTCTGCACATAGTATGTGTACAATTACTTCAGAAGAGCAATCCTGCTCTAATTGACTCAAAATGGCAGTTAGCCAGACAGACAGCTGGCTGGGGACAATGGGGCAAACCTCCCCCAAAAAACAGCCCTGCCTTAGGTTAGACTACATATTTTTATCATTGCTCACCCTGTATGAAGACCTCTTGCTCTTATCTCAGGTATCTGCTGGGTGGCTGTGTGAACCGGCTCTTGGCCTGCTTTCCCGGGGAAGGGCGAATGTGCCAGAAATAATGCTCTTGTTTGGCAGCTGTGGATAGGAACATGAATCTGCAGTGTAGGTATCTTAGAGGGATCTGATTCACAAATCACAGTGGTCAAACAAGCAATTTTTCTTCTGTAGTTGGCATGTTCTGTATGACCTCTTCTACTGAAAGTGGCCTTTCTCAGAAGTTCCTAAGTCACTTACTGTCACTTTGGGGTCCGGTTGTTGTGGATGCCTGAAACGGCAAAAGAGAGAGATGGCTTAAGTAATAGGGCTCTTCCCAAATTCCTGCATATATTGTGGAATTTAAATATACTTAGAATCCTTTTTTTTTTTTTTTTTAGGCACCTTTTTGTTTGGAAGGCCTTGTTTTTCATCGAGAAAGCTCTCTTAGCATTGGTACTCCTGGTCACACCTAGCATGTAGGCATCAGTAGGAACAGAACTGGAGATGCTGTGCCCTTGTTAAAGCAAGATTATAACTGGAGACTCCACCCCAAGGCTTACTCCATGCAAGGAAAAATTAAAATTCAACAGCCCTAAAGAAAGAACGACACTTGTGCTCAATTTTTATTGGAAATGCCACGAAACTGTACCCACAGAAGAGACTATTAGTATTAGAATAAATACTAATAAGTTAGTACTTTATCTCCAGCAGCCTTATAATACCTTGCTTGCTTTCCTGCCCTCTGAAATGTGAGCAGGGGTGCATGCCACCTCCCTGGAAGGACGTGGGTCCTCCTCACCTACCACAACAGGATAGGCTGCTGAGGTGAGCCACTTCCACTCAGCGTGAGCTTGAACCGAGTCCCCTGTGGTACCTGAGGGAAACTGCAGCAACTTCAGGTTTGTATTTCATAATATGTAATGAGTGGAATAAAAGCACTGTTTAAAAATAGAACCTTTTCTTTTGTTCTTTACTGGAAAAATCAAATCCATTTCAATCAGGTACTTCAGACATTTGTAGCTGTGAAAGCAAAATAACTATTTTTGGCATTGAAAAATATTGGAAAATTCAGAAAAGAAAATGTACAGTTACTGCTTGAACACAGCTTTTAATGTTCTAATCCCCAGAGGTGCTGTCTCTTGGGCTGGGAGCTGACTGGAGGCGTAAGCGTTGCTATGATATTGTGCACCCACCGGCTTTACGCTCTCTCCAATGGTGAGTAACTTTGGGTAAACAAATGTAACTAGTTGAAGTATGTTTATATGTGGTGCTCCTAATGAATGTTATCATTTAAGAACAGTATTTACACATATTAGAAATATGAATACTTAAGAATATTGTTTTGGGTTTGTTTTTTTTCTTAAGATAAACCTGTCTCAGTTTGAGTTAATCTGATGCCAAGGATTAAGCTCTTTGTTAGAGGCAGGCCAGGCAGAAACTGTTAGACTTCTTCCACAGAATTTCATGAATAGAGCAGAATTCATGAATACCCAGGGCAATGACTGGGCTGAAAAAGCACTGTGAGAGTTACCATTTTTTATTTTTTTCTCCCCTGAATTAACTACATCATCCCTTAAATAATTCTAGGAAGAGAGTGGTTTAGTCCTTGCCCAGGTGAGACCTTCTGCAGGCCCGTGCAGAGCCACAGGGGCAGCAGAGCACAAGTGTGAAAACTCAGCGCCCTGGCTCCTAGTGCCTACTGCCCCTTCGCCTGCTGGTTGAGGTGCCCAGATCTCCCTTCTGCATCCGAATGTTAGACTGTGACTGCCGAGGTGCCATCCTGTTACGAATGAGTGGTTTAGGGTCATTCAAAGAATCACTATTGAAAGTATTAGCAAAAGTAGTTTCAGTATAAATTTATAGAAGTGTGACTAATCAAAGTTAGATGGTAAGGTTCCCTCCATTACTTACTATATGGATGAAACATACAAAGGAAAATTGAGTTAGAATCTATTTAGGTCGAGTTACACAAAGACCAAAGATGCAAAAGCATAAGGGAGACCTTCCTGTTGAATCATGAGTTCCAGGATAAACCCCCTTGCTTTCTAAATCCTGTTGGTGCTTAGGTGCAGCTAGGTCCCATCTTAGTCTCAGACTTGGTCAGCACTGTATGTCTAAAGGGTTACATATGTAATCAATTAGGATTGCCGAGATATCAGCAAAAGGTGACCTTAATATGATGTAAAGGTAGAATTCAACTATACTTGCTATAGGGTGTCTAAATCAATTCACACACACCTGAGGGAGGTAGCTGGCTGCAGAAAGATGCCCTCCATAAGGGAAAAACACCTGGGTCTCCAGCCCTGCTGCCTGTGTTCAGGGAGATGCTGTGCAGGGCCTTTGCCTTCATTTCTTCCCTCCCTGTATGATCAGCCTCTGTGCTCCTGCCAGCCCCTTCTGCAGGGTCCTGGCACCCTGTGCTTGCTGAGTGAGCACAGCTCCCATCGAGTGTCGTGCAGGAGGTGATGCATTTTTTGTATGGCTCTGAGTTTATTTAAGTGTCAAATGCAGTATATGTGTGTCATGTAATTTATTTTAAGTGAGTTGAAAAATACAAAGATAACTTATCTTAAAATGAGTAAATTTTAACTCTCAATTTTTGTGGCTTAGTAGATGAAGACTTTGGTATTCTCTCATATTTAACAGTATGTCTGTTTTCATTATGAACTGAATTTGTGATAAAGCACAGGGTTTAATTTTGATATTAGAAGTATTCTCAGGTAACATGTATTACTAACTTTCTCTATTTGCCCATAATAATCCAGTTTATCCAGAGATTACAGGAAAGGTCATCTAAGAGTTACTTTACTGAAATACAGCATATTGGTGATACGAAATGCCAATTTACTAAATCAAACCATAAATATATCCTTTAACTTTACTTCTTCTTTCCCAATAATATAGCTATGTCCAAATTATATTGCAGTACAAATATTCAAATTCTGTGATTAAATCTACTTTGTAATTGTGTAGACCCTGATCCTATAAAGCTCTTGCATTCTGTCATGGTTTAAGCCCAGCCGGTAACTTGGAACCACGCAGCTGCTCGCTCACTCCCCCTCTTCTTCCTCCCCCCGCTCCCAGAAGGATGGGGAGGAGAATTAAAAGAGTGTAACTCCCACGGGTTGAGATAACAGCTCTCCAGTAACTAAGGTATAATACAAACCACTACTGCTACCAATAATAATGATAAGAGGAATAACAAGGGAAAAGGACACAACCGCTCACCACCCGCCGACCGATACCCAGCCCGACCCGAGCAGCGATCTGGGCCTTCCGGGTAACTCCCCCCAGTTTCTATACTGGGCATGATGTGCTGTGGTATGGAATAGCCCTTTGGCCAGTTTGGGTCAGGTGTCCTGTCTCTGCTTCCTCCCGGCTTCCCCTCCTGCCTGGCAGAGCATGAGACTGAGAAAGTCCTTGGTCAGAGTAAACATTACTGAGCAACAACTAAAAACATTGGTGTTATCAGCGTTGTTCCCAGGCTGAAAGTCAAAACCACAGCCCTGCACCAGCTACTGAGAAGGAGAAAAAATGACTGCTGTAGCTGAACCCAGGACAATTCTCACACAGAAACTTTGTTTTGTATTATTCACTTAAACAGGGAAGTAATACTTTGCAGTCAGTTTATTTTGATATTCAAAACCAGTAAACAGTGTCTCTTGTTGGGGCTAAGGCACAAAGACTAGCTGCAGACTCTTGCTTGTGTAGCCATAGCTGTTTTGTGGTTAAGGTATGCATTTTTATTTTCCAGAACCCTGATATTATTCATTATTCATTCTGGAGAGAGAGAGAAAAAAAAAGTCAGTTAATTAAAAGCAAAGATTTTTGTTTATGTAATAAAGTAATGCAAAAGACATACAGCAAGAAGGCAGGATTGCATTTGAGTGTTTTCCAACACTGACAATGTGGCAGAAACCTTGTTGCTCAAAAGTAAGATACTTTTCCTAAAATACTTCATTTACCAGCAACATAGAAGGTATGGGGATTTGTGTTGGTGTAGCAGTGATTTTAAACCTCCATCTGCCTTCCCTAGACCCCGGTGGTCATTAATTTGTTTCATGTTCACTATGGCTTAGAAAAAGCAAGGTGATTTAAAACATTAAGTGGTTTAAAAAGAACCAGGTAGAAGAAAGTATAATTATTAGGTATAAATAGAATTACAGTAAAAAGTTTTTGAGTACTTTCCAGAAGGACACACAAGCTCAGACTTGCTTGATCTATTTCCACCCGTGTCTCTTCAGTCTTTTTTTCTGGTTCACCTGGGAAGCTTCCTTATCTGTGCGTTGCTCAGTAAAGGGTATGCCATCTGCATATTATTGTAAATTAGAGGATTCATCCATCTACTATCTTAGAGGAGTATGGCTTTCCTGCAGGAATTTGTTAATTTATATAAATTTAATTCTCATATCCCTTCTGGAATTTTGAACAAAACTCATTTTATGACTGCAGGCTTTGGAAGCAGAAGGGGCAGTAAACTAATATAATTAATCATTGTGTCATTGCTACAGAATAATGGACTAATTCTCTTCCTAATTTCCAGTTACTTATCATTTTAAATCTCACAGGGAAAGCAGCACTGTGTAGAACGCAACAAGGAACAACCAATTAAAAAAAAGTGTTTTGTTTCATCATCTTAAGCAAGTGTAACAGAACTGAGGAAGCTCTGGTTGTGATTTATTAGCTGCATTTGTTCTTTGAGTTTTCACATAGAAATAGATACTTCACTAAACTCCTTCACATGGAAAAAAGAATAAATTTCCCTGTATTGACATATTTTGTGCGTCAAATTTACATTCTTAAAAAGCATCCAAGTACACAGAATAATTGGCTCGAGTTAAAACGAACAAAACAAGCCATCTAAAATTTAGTTTGTGATTATTTTTTTACATCAACTGTGGAAAAGAAATTACAAATCCTTGCAATTACAAAAATTCAGTTGTTATCTGACACTCTGCCCTAATTTGGGTCACTTAAACTAAAAACTTACATGGAATAGGTTGCCCAAGGAAGTTGTGAATGCTCCAACCCTGGCAGTGTTCAAGACCAGGCTGGACAGAGCCTTAGGCGACACAGTTTAGTGTGTGGTGTCCCTGCTTATGGCAGGGGGGTTGGAACTAGATGATCTTAAGGTCCTTTCCAACCCTAACTATTCTATGATTCTATGATTTTACTTACAAGGCTGTTGCACATATTTCACAGCTGAATACAACTCTGCCATTGCATGTTGGTGAGTATATTCTTCACCAGCTGATCATTTTAAATGTATCTACTATCTCACTAGGTTTGGTGTGAGACTGTGGGCTCTACTAGAACTCTGCAGGTTCAGGTTTAGACTGCACAATAAAGATGACCAATACCTCTGATATCTCCCACTGGGACTGGATGCTTTTAGAGAGATTCAGGCCTTTTCTGCTAGAGGCAAGGGGAGATTATCAAGAAAGGTGACAGGGAACGAATAGGAATGAAGCACTGGGAAAAACTGGCTCAGAGATAGCTAAGGAAGGAGCTTGGGGAAAAAACATCAGCAGAAAGACTGTCTGGAGCCTGTGGAGGAGCAGAGTACTAGGTGAGATGAAGGAAAGGCAGAGTGAGAATGCAGGAGGGGATAGGAAGCTCTTGATGCGACTAGAGAGCAAGTTTTGGCACAGGTAAGGTAAGACGCCGTGGGATGGGTAGGACAGGAGAAGAGAAGGGCTAGTAATGTCTGACAGGAGTGAACAGAGGAGGTGGGTAAGTTGGTAGTTCCTGGTGCTGTACAGAGTTCAGCATAATTTCTGGCAGCAAGATGGAAAGCATTTCAAGGCTGAACTTTCAACTAAAAATTAAGTAGAGGCCCAGCAGAGGCCTGAAAGGTTAGAAGAAAAACAGCAAACAAGAGAGCGTTTTTTCCCACTGCTTTTCACATAGGTACAGCTGATTGAACTGAACCTAGAGGGAGCACTGACTTGAATATTTCATTTTTCCTTTTCTTGAACAGGAATTCAGCATAGACTGTGTGTTACTTTAACGTTTTGTTGGTCTGGAACAACTTTAGTCACTGCTGAATCCAAATTAGAACACAACCAAATAATTGACATGTTTGACCCCCTACTTAGATGTAGTAAATTTAATATCAGCCTCGGGCAACACCGTTTTCTGCAGTTCCCAGGTCAATCCTACTTCTTTTATCCTGCCCAGATTCCTTCCAGCCTCCTGCTTTGAATCAGATGGTGTAGAAGACCTACAAAAGACTAAGACAACCTAAAAAGGACCTAAAAGACTATCCCGGTGGGACGAGTTGGAGAGAATTGGTAGGGCTTGGACTGTGTGAGTAGCATTGCTCAGAGTTGTCTTTTTTGGTATTTCTCTATTACTGCTCCCACTCTCATTACAAACTTCATGAAGGGTGCAGAAGAATAACCTACCTGCCTGTCAGACACTAAGGAGACTATTTGTCCCTGTTCTGTTGTGCTGCCAAGGCAGCTGTCCTCTGTGCCTAATCGTCGGAGGAACACTGCTGTGACAAGCCAGTTGGAAAAAAAGTCACAGGCATTGTGTGGGTTTTCATCTAGAACTGACAGCAGGTGTTTAAAACATTTTAAAGAAAATGCTGGGAAATTCGTACAGAAATTTCCATGCAACAGCTCATGGTGTTTACATTGTTAGTAAACTTAAATGCAGTACAAGCAAGCTTTTTGAGTTTGATTTTTATTTCACTCTGTCTGGAGAACATGGTGTCAAAAGCCCATTTTTTATTTTAAGAATGGTCTTAAAGACTTGATTGCTCTTTGATCCTAATGTTGTGTTGAAGGTTGTTCAAAGTTATAGGGAGTTATGTATGCTGTATCTTAATGAAATGCTTGTCTGAAATTGTACTGATAGCCTGCTGTGAAAAAATCAATTTGCCATCAGCAAACTGAATGTACTTGATGCTCAATTTAGTTCACCCAACTACTTCACGTGCTTTCCCTATTGTAAAGCAAAAGGGTCTTGAGAATTAATTACAGTGTTAGCATCTGCTCGTGGCAGCTTTGCTGATATACTTAGTAGAATAAGATAGTTAAGGCAGGAGTGAGATGGAGGGTAAAGTTTTTCCCACTAACGTTTCTTATGTGAATATCTTTTAAAGGACAGGCCTCTGTTGATTCCTGTATATACTTGTTCTTTTTGCAGTAGAGTGACCAGTTGTGTGTAAAATCAGCAAATACTGATCTCTTCCAAATAATTTGTGTTAGATTGTTTTTTTCCTGGTTCATATTTCTATAAACATTGCTGGCTGCACAGTGGAGTGTTGTTTTTCTGAATACTGGTAGTAATATTATTTCCTCTAAAACAAATTTTAAACTTTTTTTTGATCGGTAGATGAATGAGAAGTTTGAGATGACAGGTTCCTGAGATTCCTGATGTTGAATCGATAGTAGTGTAATTCCAACCTGCTGTGCCAAGTACACTCTGGAGCAACCTTGGATGCTGGACAAGAATACTTTTGTGTTGTGCAAAATCTCCTTTGACAGTTTTGTCTTTACTAACATTAAAAAATGTTAGTGCAGAAATATGCCAATCTAAACTGAGGTTTTATTGTGCTAAATGTAGACTGAGCTGCAGCACAAGCCAACAAAATATTGCTGATGTTAGAATTTTGATATTCTACAGTTTTGTATTTTAATGCCTCTTTAGGTAAATAAATCTCATTCATCTCAGCTAAAAGAAGGATCAGGTTTTCTACTTTTTCTCTAGGCTTTTTCTTTTTGCCGAAACATCAAAAGGTATAAATTACCTTTTTTGTGATGCCTGAAAAAACATGATGTCTCAAACCCAAGAGATTTTCATTATTTGTAAGTTCTCTGTAATTTCTGTCATGTTGGATTTGAAATCTGTTCGTCCATATCACTGTATTTTGGAGAGGATCATCTTAGATTTCAGTGTGAGAGTGCCTGAAATCTGGTCTTGTCATGAATGATTGTGACGCCAGTAATGGTAGTAAGGTTAGTCCTGTTTGCATTGGCGAACAATTTCAGGTCACATAATCACAATAAAAACCCCTAGGTTTGGTTAATTACGAGCAGATTCATTCTCTTTAGTAATTTGAAACAGGAAAATTATGACCAGAACTAGCGGGAATTCTAAATTATTTTTAATATTTATTGTTTCATAATTTCTGATAAGCTGGAAGCATAAATAGGAAAACTGTGTTTGCATGCCTGAAGTTGTAATATATCCTCTAAGCCTTCAGAGAATTTGCATATGACCAGTTAGTTGCTTCTGGGGTTTGAATGATAAGTCATTATCTGAAGAAATACAACCCAAGCTTTCATTAGATTAAACTTTTTCTCCTTGAAGACACTTGAATATCCTTTATGATATCATTTTTTAATTTTATTCTTTTCTCTATATATACAATATTATCATTAATGCCTCAGCTTTTATATTGGATACAATTCTTAACTTTATGTCCATTAGATTGCCATATACCAAATGCTTTTAACTTCTTATGTCATAAAAACTTGTTGAAGCAGTGCCTGGCACTAGTCAGGTGCAGGGATAATTAATACTCAAGTGAAAAGAAAAATATCTAAATCATGTATTTCATAAATCAATACTCTTATAAAACTGCAATAACATGGTGTGACATTTAATATGCACACCTGTATATCTTGTTTTTTCCGTCAACTAAAATTTTAACTGAGGGTTCGAAGAGTGGATCTTTGCTCCCGTTTGGCTTAGCAATTGAAGAGCATTTCTGTATTTTGTAGATATGCTTTGTTAGAACATCACACGACATGGAATTTAAATTCTACGCATGTGTAACAGTTTTTGAAAGAATGTGTGGTTTGCTACTTTTCCAGAGCAAGCACATCCTCTAAATCACCATTTTGGTTAATACTTGGAATGATTCCTGAGTATGTCTAAAGAAAACCTTGAAAATAAAAGATATTCTAAATGAAGTTAAAACACAACCAAACTATCAATAACCCTGATAATAAAAGAACTGCCTGTCTGGACCTCAGAACTGGGCTGTGTACCCCCATCTTTCTCTGTTTGTCAAAAAATACACTGCAGTTATGTCAACAGGGAAGTGACCAATAGCCTTAAAACTAAGAAATCACCTTTTAAAAAAACTGGATTAATCGTGTGCTTCATCCCCAAGTCTAAGAAAGTCTGCTTGGTCTGTAGGGAAGTATTAATGAAATTAGCAGTTTACTGAAATCAGTGTTCTTTTCTCCCCTTAATTTGAGCATATTTAACTGGCAAATGTTATAAATACACAGTTTATAATGTTTAACAAATATTGACTACTGCATGCTGTTAGCCAAAATAGTTGATCTATTACAAAAAATGTTGTTGTCCTTCAGAAAACAGACTCTTTTTTTATAACGCTGTTTTATGAAAACAGCTTAATACGAAGAAGTATTTTAGCTGTTGTCTTTTCATCACATCAGTAATTCCCATTGTAATTTCATCGCATCAGTATTCCCATATAGAAAGAGTATGCTGAACTTGAAAAAACTCTTCATACTTTGTTATTCCTTTTTAAAAATTACTTATCATTTTGCATCTACTTAGGCCACTGTAATTAAGAAAAGTCTTATATTTCTTTATAAAAATAAGATGGTTATCTAGTAAAATTGCTGGTGGGAATGTTTGTGATCCCCTAAGATATGAACAGATACTCAAGTGAATTGAACGCTAGTGTTTTTTATGATTCCTTAGTATAGTTCCAAGCAAGATGTATGTCTTATATGTTGTTTAGCAGTACTGAGGAGAGGGAAAAATAAAAACATGTTTTACACTTCTGGAATTTTTGTGGCACATGGAAATTGTTACCTTTAATATAGTCAGGACACATTTTCATATAAGCTTTAAGACTTCCAAACCTATTTTTCCTATGTTAGATTTGCTCTAGGAGGTGTGAGAAATCTTGTGCTTTTCAGTCCTTTTATTTATGTGAGAAATAATTGTCAAAAGAAGTACTCTTTTGAATACTCCAACAAAAAAGAAATAGAAACTTCTATGTAATGTCTTCTGTGCTTTTGTTTTCATAAGAAGGGAGTGAATTTAGTTAATTTTTCTTTAGTGTGGGAAAAGTGTTCCTGATAGCCTAATACTTCACAATTTGGAGGAAAAAACTGTAAGTTTTGTACACCTCTTAATTTCTCTAGACATTGGAATGTTTTCATCTGGAGAAGCAGCGTATTTTGTGTCTAGCATTTTTCATTACACGTGCTAATTAGCAATTGCTAACAAATAATGGTGTTATGCATTAATACTCAGAAGAGCATCCAGGAGCTCCAAAAGCAATTGTATCCATTGCTGAGACTGGGGATGTCTGCTCCCAAAAGCTCTCGGCAAAATACCAAATGCATAAATGGTATTGAAACAGCATATAGCTTTGATTAGAGTAATTTATTTATACATAGATTTAGATATGTGTTGTGGTTTAACCTCAGTCAACAACTAAGCCCCACACAGCTGCTTGCTCACTCTCCTCTGGGTGGATGGGGGAGAGAATCGGAAGGGTAAAAATGAGAAAACTTGTGGGTTGAGATAAAGATATTTTAATAGGTAAAGCAAAAGCTGCACACACAAGCAAAGCAAAGCAAAACAAGGAATTCATTCACCACTTCCCATGGTCAGGCAGGCGTTCAGTCATCTCCAGGACAGCAGGGCTCCCTCCATCACACGCACCAGTTACTTGGGAAGGCAAATGCCATCCCTCCCTTCCTTCCTCTTCCCTCACCTTTATATGCTGAGCGTGGCATCCTGTGGTATGGAGCATTCCTTTGGTCAATTGGGGTCAGTTGTCCTGGCTGTCCCCCCTCCCAGCTCCTTGTGCACCCTCAGCCTGCTCGCTGGTGGGGTGGTTGTCCTGGCTGTCCCCCCTCCCAGCTCCTTGTGCACCCTCAGCCTGCTCGCTGGTGGGGTGGGGAGAGAGGCAGAAAAAAATTGGACTGTATAAGCACTGCTCAGCAGTAACAAAACTGTGGTACCAACACTGTCTCCAGCACAAATCCAAAACATAGTCCATACTAGCTACTGCGAAGGAAATTAACTACCCCAGCCAAAACCAGCACAATATGAAAAGTGAAAGGTGTAGAAGTCACACTGGAGAATGGTAGGAAGGGACATTTTATTTAATAAACAACTTGTTGTTGCAGTAGCACAGGATATTGATTTCTTCCTGAGGTCCATTACAGCTGATAGTTTTGGTTAATGTAGTTAATTTCCACAACAGATGCTCTATTTATCATGGGATCTGAAAAATGTTGGCTGACCTGTGGGGTATCTTTTAGCATGTGAATTAGATTGTTTCACATATTTTTTTCAAAGAAAGAAATCTTTGTATGATGGCCTGCAACTGCATGGCATTGATTCAGTCCCAGGTATAAGCTCCAATGAAGGGGTGAGGTGACTATTGTCTTTAACCATGTTTGATGTCAGTAAAATATGGAATATTTTGTTACAAGTTTCTCATATTAAACTACAGACACATTACTGACATAGGTTAATTTTTCAAACCATGCTATCCTGATTGAGTCCTTACTATAATTATCTTTTTATCTCTGTGGCAAAAAGATTGTTTTCAGCTTCAAAGGGCCTTCATTCCTTACCTTTCCTTAATCTATGCCAGCTAGATGCATCATGTTGTAAGCCTCACCTTCTTTTACAGCAGTAGAAGGTTTTCAAGTCCACCTTAAAACAGTTTGGGAATTTAACTCTTCTGTAGTAACAAGAAAAAAATAAGGAGAGGTCCTTCTTTCAAATAACACACTCTTGATCATGGTTGGACACACAGGGCAATTGAACACAAAGTCCAGCCCATGAATTTGGCAGGCGTTAATTTTTTTTTAATAAATTTTCACCAAGAAATGAATTATAAACTAAAGTTGTTATTTATGAGGTTACAGGGTGGCTGCTGGTTCTTTCATGTTCCTGGACCTGCTGCCAGAAGTCCAACCATACGGACTTTTCATTTGGTTTTTTTTGTTTGTTTGCTGCTCTTCACTGAAACAATACGTGTTCTCACCTTCATTCCAAGGCTGAAAAGTCTTGCTTTGAACTTACCTAATTTCTCACATGTTTTCACATGTAGTTGCAAAAAGCTTATAGGTTTTCTTTGACATGATTAATCTTTTCATCTGCTGTTGGCCAAGCCAGAAATTTAGAGGGAAGGTAGGAAACTGTAGTGGAGAAAGTCTTTAATAAACCATCACAACAGGTCCATATAGATTATTGGAGGTTGTTTTTTTCTTGCATATCTTATTTCACTTGTACTATTTTTATTTTTTTTTTTAAACTATGGAAACTATTTAATACTTTTTTAGTTTGTGTGAAACTTCTGAAATAGTTTGTGTTGTTACTGTTACTTCTACATGTCTTCAGATTGAAGTAGTTTTGAACAAGTGCATTAAATTTAATGGTAGGCAATCTTTAAGAAGGAATGTAGGAAGTTGTACTGGATGAGGAAAGTAAAGAATTAACTTTTACTCTTGACATTTCTATTCAGTAAATACGATCTTTTAACAGTGCATATAATTCACATTCCCCTGTTTGTATTCCTAAATTTTGATAGATTTCTGGTTTTTATGACTGCTCAAATTGCATGTCGATGGCAGTATAAAAATGAATGACATTTAATTTAATATCACTGAGTTTTCATTTTCAAGAAAGATCTAAGTAAAATGAGTGAATGTTATATACTTGGGAAGATCCTAGGAATGGTTTTTTGTTCCCCCTTCTAAGCTTTGAGAGCTAATCTTTGAAATTATAGTTGATATTTTGAATTTTTTTGCATAAAGCAGCTAGCTTAACATGTGTTTGTGTGCACACAACCACGTGTGCTCCCATGACCTTTTTTATTTAATGTAAAAGAAAAATGGTTACCTTCCTAGATCATGATAACAAAATATGGAGTTGAGGAATATGTACATTTGGTTATGGCAGAAAACCAAACACAAAAGCACAGAGATGAAAAGAAGGCTGCAGAGTTAACCTGACTTCTAGGGAGAAAGTAATGTTTGGTTGCTTATCTTTTTCCTCTGAATATAATTACTTTATTTGTGGACTTGCATTAAAATCTGCCTTGCTGTCATGTAAGAAATCTTTTTGTAACTTACAATTAGTTTTTAGTTAGTGCTGCCTTCAGTGCATTTTCACAGACATAGTAAAATCTGTAATTACTTGTAATTTTATAATTTATTTTAAATATGTAATGATATAGCTGTTTGCCTATGTAATACACGTACTAGAATGTAACTTCGTGCAGCGCAGAATACTTTTTTGGCAGTTACATATTTAGATGATGTTTGATTTTACTTTTTAATGATAAACTTTATATAACTTAAAATTCAGATATTTGGGTGTAAGTATTGAATGACTGAACAGTTTTGATCACTATCAGACAGGCGTAAGGTTAACTTTACAGGTTAAACTAGCTTTATACATGTTTATAGAGTTTTCATTTTTAAAGCTTTAATACTGGGAATACCAAGTATTACTACACAGAATACCAAGAGTTTTTCTGCAGTGATGTCTAAAGCAATTTGTCTTTTATATTTAGTAAGTAAATTGAATTGAAAAAATGTTGAACTGGATGCCAAGACTTGCAAATTGATTCCTACCTCAGTGGTAAAATCAGTAAACATTTGATCTTAAAGAAATATCGATGACTTCTGAATATACATTTCAACATGTCTTTGTACAGTGGCCTCCACTTTTCATCTGAGGTAACTGTTTTTTAGGAAAGATAGGTTGGTTCTAGCTAGGCTATTAAAGAAGAAAAAAAATAAAAATAGAATAAAGATCCCACCTTGTGGATGGAATACGTGATGCAGTAGATTATTCAAAATACTTGTTCACCAAACAGATTCTGTGCATTAGTGTCTGGTTGCTAGAAACTGAGCTTCTATTTTCTTAAACATGTAAAATTGGAGTTTACATTTGTAATTTTGTAAGAACTATCTAAGTAAGTCTAGTTAGACCATTCTAGACTTGTGTGTTAAATGACTGCTAAAAATCACACAATGTAAATTCTGTTCATGCTCCTAATCACCACATAATTTTGACATCAAAGTCAATGCATTGTTCTTAATTGTATTGAAGCACAATTTTAATGCTGTCATCCTAACCTGAGTGGATAGCTAAAACTAATGACTTTGTGTAGATATTCCCTGTATAAAAAGAGAATGGCGATGCATTCAAGTTCCTGTGCTTGAATTCTTCTTGCTACATACCCAGATTAACATGTTACTTACGTTAATTTGTCTTTCTTAGCTGCATGTCATAGATTTCTTTCAGCAGACGGTGAAATACCAGGTGTCTACAGACCTTGGTGACATGGTTTTGAATCACCTTTTCTTGGGCAGGTTTATATAGTGTTTGGGATTTTGAGGCCATTACTTCAATGGTCTTTTTTCTCATTCAGTGGTAATGATCTCTCACAGCTGCTGCATACGGTGGGGAACACAACTGAAAGAAATGGTATCAATACTTCAAAAATATGGACCAGCAGTCTATGGCTGAGTCAGCTACAAGAGCTCTCAACTGAAGGCATTAGTCTTGTGTGGTATCCATGCCACAGTCCAGCCAGGTACCAGATGCAACATCTGCATTTTGTTGCTGATTGAGGGAATATGCATGTGGAAGAGCG
>NW_009937754.1:78101-93339 GCF_000696875.1 Nestor notabilis
AGATGTGGTTAGAAATAAGATAATGGGGGTTATCAAGACTGGTGTAAGGTTGTCCTGGAAGCCAGCTGCAAGTTAAAATCCAGCCTCTAGTGGAGTCGTCTGTCCTGTGTGAGCCTTGGTACTCACCCAGCTAGGAAGTAGCCCCTTCCCTTTGCACTTTGCATTACATGTCTTATGCT
This sequence comes from Nestor notabilis, assembly GCF_000696875.1. Taxonomy (NCBI): domain Eukaryota; kingdom Metazoa; phylum Chordata; class Aves; order Psittaciformes; family Psittacidae; genus Nestor; species Nestor notabilis. The sequence continues at coordinate 78,281 of NW_009937754.1, forward strand.
TGTCCAGGGTTTTTTAACTCCTAGGTGTTCAGGTTTTGTTTTAATGAGAACACTTTTATTACGTTTTTTTGAAGAAGATGGTGTACAAGCAGGAAAAGGTTTATTTTTACGAATAGCAAAGATACATTACACATGCAACTGAGAATTCACTTCATGTGCCTCCAAACAAGTGCTTACCTCCCCATGACAATGTCTAAGCTGGAGAAGGCTGCTTCAGAGTTCCTGCCTTCTGCTTTGCCCCTTTGCATGTTCCAATATGTGCAGAGTGAGACCCAGCCTCCTCCGAAGTACCCAGTTCCTTAAAAAAACTGATGTACGTACTGGAAAGCAGCCATGGTGCAGTCCAGTTCCTGGTGTGAATTACCAAAGAATCAGGTGCACAGTAAGGAGTACTTGCCCCTCACTTTGTCTGCAGTCTCAGTGGCCTCAGTATTCTTTTAAATGCATTTTTATTGTAGTAGCTGGGGTTTGTGGTTTTATGTTGCCCAAATTTCAGAGAGAGATATCCAGAAATACATAACAAAATTCTTTTCAAATTAGTCAAATAAATACTCCACATTTCCAGTGGACAATAGACAAATAGACTTGTGCCAAACAGGTAACAGGTCCCTATCTTGATGTATTTATAATCTCAGTGCACAAAGGAAAAGAATCAAGATATTTTACATGAAGATCAATCAAGTGATTTTAGATTTGATAAAGCAGGGTCTTGTGACAGCACTTCTAATATTTCATGGAGATGGCTAGCCAGACATTTCCTGGAAAGAGGCTGCAATATTGTGCTATTATTTTTCCTTTTACAGTCTTCAAATAAAGTCTTATTGGTAGCGTTCTTTCAAAGGGTAGTAGGGTGTTTTTTTGTTTTACCTTAGAGATTTTATGCCTAAGACTGTACTGTGTTTAAAATGTATCAAGTGTACATCAGTATCTATATGAAAGCAGGTTGCCAAACTTGATAAGTCTCTAAAGGAAGGGTTAAAAATTTCCAACCTCAGCTGCTTAAAGCTGCTTTCTTTAGCCTTGCTCCAACTAAACCAAATGTGGTTCTTGGTCTTTCTGCTTACTTGAAGTATCTCTGAGCAACATAGTGCTCCTTTGGTTTAGGAGTCAGCTCTTGCTGGTTTGTCTGTAGGTTTCAGGAGGACTGTTAATGTAACCTATGTAAATACCTAGGTAGGTTTCTCCTTTTCCATGTCTAAGTTTGGTTCAGATTAGTCACAGGCAATTTCTGTCTACTTCCTTTTGTATGGACAAGTGGAGTAATGGGATGGGAATTCTGCTATGCGAGTGAGCAAGTCATGGCAGGAAATTACTTTTACTTTCTCCATGTCTGGCATTTCAGATTATTATATAAAGGACTGCTTTTACTTCTAGGCAAGAGACAGAGTTAGACATTCGTTATTTGGTAGCTGGAAATGCTGTGGAATTCCTGACACCAGGTCACAGCTCTGAAATCTGTTACTTGCTAACAAGTAACATCATTACAAGTGCATCATCATGAACTACTGAGCAGGCTGTAGCAGCTGGCAATGTGCTGTCTCCAGTCTCTCCGTGGTGCCGAACAGTGGTGTGGTGGCTTTTCCTGGCTGAGATTGACCAGAAGACGTCAGGTATTTCAAAAAATCTATTGCAGCATATTAAAAAAAAAAAAATAATCCTAGTCTGAAGATATTTTAGGCCATTTTCTGTTATACTTTAACTGGTTTGTGTACCTTTCAGAAATGATCAGTGGCATTAGAATAATTCAAGAAGCTAGGTAAATACTCTGGTAATAACTGTCAGATGCAGCTTTTTTGTATCTGGTTGTGCACACCTTTTAAGCATCCCAAACTCTGTTTATAACCCCTATGGTGTTTATATATATGTAAACACTGATGTAGTGCAAGACATTAATATCATATTTACTGGTTCAAAATATATTCCTGCAGCTGTCTATTCCAAATGTACTGTACGAGTGCCTTCGTTTTGACAGATTTACCTTTCCTATGGCAGCTGAGTATTCTGAACTTAATACTTTGCATCCTGCTCAAAATCATAGAATAGTTAGGGTTGGAAAGGACCTTAAGAGCATATAGTTTCAACCCCCCTGCATGGGCAGGGACATCACACACTAAACTATGTTGCCCAAGGATCTGTCCAGCCTGGCCTTGAACACTGCCAGGGTTGGAGCATTCACAACTTCCCTGGGCAACCTATTCCAGTGCCTCACCACCCTCACTGTAAGGAACTTCTTCCTTATATCTAACCTAAAGTTCCCCTGTTCAAGTTTAACCCATCAACCCTTGTCCTATCACCACAGTCCCTAATGAAGAGTCCTTCCCCAGCATCCTTGTAGGCCCCCTTCAGATACTGGAAGGCTGCTCTGAGGTCTCCACACAGTCTTCTCTTCTCCAGGCTGAACAGCCCCAACTTTCTCAGCCTGTCTTCATACAGGAGGTGCTCCAGCCCTCTTATCATCCTTGTGACCTTCTCTGGACTTGCTCCAACAGCTCCATGTCCTTTTTATGTTGAGGACACGAGAACTGTGCACAGTACTTCAGGCAAGGTCTCACAAGAGCAGAGTAGAGGGGCAGGATCACCTCCTTTGACCTGCTGGTCACTCTTCTTTTGATGCAGACCAGCACACGGTTGGCTTTCTGGGCTGCGAGAGCACACTGAAGCCGGCTCATGTTGAGCTTCTCATCAACCAACACCCCCAAGTCCTTCTCCCCAGGGCTGCTCTGAATCTCTTCTCCACCGAACCTATAGCTGTGCCTGGGATTGTCCCGACCCAGGTGTAGGACCTTGCACTTGGCTTGGTTGAACTTCATGAGGTTGACACTGGCCCACCTTTCAAGCGTTTCCAGGTCCCTCTGGATGGCATCCCTTCCCTCCAATGTATCATCCAAACCACACAGCTTGGTGTCATCAGCAAACTTGCTGAGGGTGCTCTCAATCCACTGTCCATGTCACCTACGAAGGTGTTGAACAGGATCAATCCCAACACTGATCCCTGAGGGACAACACTCATTAACTACAGGATATACAAAATGTGCTCTGAACTTCATTCAAACTTTTAAAACTTATGTTTAGAAGAGATAGATTTAAGATTACTGAGGTTTCTGGTTGATGTACTTCAAGCAGAAATCCATACTCCATTAGGTTTTGTAACATTATCTGACCTTAATTTTCCAGGTATTTTGCCCTTTAAATTGAAGATAGTATTTTAATGCTATTTAAGTCTCCTGAAGAGCCTTATAATATGATTGGCTTAAGTTGTGAAACATTTGAACAAAATGAAAGATGAAAAAGTAATTTAGGATTCTGTATTTTTTTTTAATGTATAGCAACATAAAAATATGAATCAAATAATACATTAAAGTAGGTTATAAAAGGTTTTTTGGGGATGCATTTATCAGTGAAATTATGTGTGCATGCAGTCAGACATACTTATTGTATGGAGGTCTGTCTTTGCATTTGATTATTTTAGACAAAGCCATTCCCAGTGCTTTGAACTTAGGGATTTGTCTCTTATGTTATGGTGTACTTCAAATAAAATTCTAGGTGGACAGCAGCTGTAGGATCCCCTCGCAGGAGATGAGAGCAATACTGATCTGTTGGAGATAAAAATGAAGGATTATTTTAAAGTATCTTGTAGAAAAATATTTGGGAGAAACTCATGTTTTCTTATTAGTAAAGCTGATTTATTACACAGTATTATAACAGTGTTTCTGTAACGTTAAATACAGGGAAATGAAAATTATGAACAGCTAGTGTTGTGCACAGCTCCGTATTATGTTAAAACTGGACCTAATAAACTGCAGCAGCAGCAGTCAAATAGCTGTGTTGTATCACAGATGCAAAATGCATCGCTTTGGAAATATCTCAAAATCCAGTAGGAACAACATGTAATGAAGTGCGATGGTGCTTACGCTGGATTGCAATTATATGCATTCACATGTATGTGTTCACGTTTTGTAAGCATGGATCTTGGTGGTTACCCTAGGCGTTGGGGTTTTTTTGTCTAAAAATCCTGTTTTATTCATATACACCAAAAGTGACAAATGCCAGGTTTTCTGTAGCTGTCTGCAACACTGGTGGTTACTATGTACTACAACAACTTAACATAGGCTGCCTTATTTCAAGATTTTCATTCCTTTGCTGGTACAACCAAAATATTATTTAATGGAACGTCTGTCCTTTTTGCAGGTTTGTGTGCTGATAACTGCCTAACATTATATGAATATTACAATGTCAAACAGAATCGCCTAATATGTGGGTATTAATAGTGAGACATTTCTCAGTCAGAGCTTTATGTTGGGCATTTTAGTTATTGAATAGGGGAAGGAATTTAAAGCACAACTCAGCAGGCAACGATTAATTACATTCTTCCTGTCTGAGTTGTTATTTTCTTGTTCTTGGCTGCCAAACATTCAGATTTTCTTATGTATTTCATTAGTTGTTTCCCAGCCCCTTGGGCTTAGCTGTATATTTGGAATGCTCTGACAGTTTCAAAGGCAGCAGTCAGTAGTGGGTACTAAATTTGGTCTAAATGGCTGTTTTTCCAGTTTTGGTGTAACCGGAATAAATTCCTTTTGGTGACAAGACTTCAGGTCTGATTTTTCTGCAACACAGGCTGCCTTGGCACTTGGCGAGAGTGAACATTCACCCTGTATTTCTGCCAAACTTGGAGTAGGACAACTGTGAGTGCAGAAAGATAGCCAGAAATCTTGAATCAGAGCTGTGAAAAATTAAATCCCCTTTTGCCTCTGCTTCTTGACTCTATTTTGCCAAGAACTACCAACTTGACCTCTGCTTTGCTAAATTTTCATAAGTAGTAACTGCAAGTAACCTAAAAAAGATTTTTCCAAGTTAATGAAGATTGCTTATATGTTGATTTTTTTTTCACTTTAGCCAGAAAGCTGTGAAGTTTCATGTCAACTTTACTAACTCAGAGTAATTAATCAAACATCCCAGCACTCTGAAATGCACAGAGCAAGGGTTTATGATGCCTGTGGAAAGGTAATTGCAATCCAAACATGAACAGGTTAAAAACATAAAAAAAGATATCAATGTTGGTGATGTCAAGGAAAAATCTTTGTCAGATATCTAAAAGTACCGAGTTTCTACCACAACACATCAACTAACTTTATCTCTTAGAGGCTTCCTGAGCCAGGATATTTGTGATCACATTAGTATTTATTGAGACAAGCTTCTGAGTTTGGAGGGATGAATCTGTTTTTACATCTTACCATCATGAAGAACTTAGTAAATTTGTGGTCACTGTTTCTGCTGTTTGCAGAATCACTTCACAGTGTTATGTCAACTGTAATGGTGGTATCAACAGTCTTGTGATCTCTGGTGGTGGTGTGTGGTAAGCACTGTATGGCATTCTTAAGTGAAATGAAACTTCCATGTTCTTCACATTCCAGTCACAGATAAAAATACTTCTGTTAAAATACAGGGCAAGAATGTTTCTGTCTAGTATTTTACAAATGAATAACAAAACTAAGTTTTAACTTTGAAGAAATAACACAGTTCTGTCCTTTTAAGTGAAAGAAGGATCCTTTGCCTGTGAAAATTAAATCCTCCACAGTTTGTAGTTTCTCTTCAAACTCATCAATCTGACAGTGAAATCGTGTAATCTGATAATAGGGTGCCTGAGGCTTATTACAGGTTTTTGGAAAGGAAGGTATGAATGACTTTTTCCATCTCTTTGTTACAGCTTTCTTATTCAAATAGCATTTATCACTGACCAGTTGCTAAACTTGTCATGTATATGTCCATGTGTTTGTTGTACCAATGACTCAATGTCCACACTAGTTGACTTTCCATTGTCTTGCAGCCAGTTTAAGTTGCTTGAAGATTCCTGTGGCTTGTCACTAGTATTTCTCTTTTTTCATGAGCTTTAGCACTTACTTTATAGTCAGTTTGAAACCAATATGAATATATTTGAGTGGATGGATGGAGTAATTGAACATGTTCTAGAATACTTTTTGATAAGAAAACAAAAAGATCAGTCTTAGAAGAGAATATCTCTAGAAAAGTTTGACCTAAGTGACAGTTTTATCTTTGTTTGCACTGCCAAGTTATTTTTCTTATTTTGTCACTGAGGTGAAGGGGTGATAATGTAGCCTAGCACTTTGGTTTCTACAGACAAAAACTGATGCAACTGTTAGACTGTAGTGCTGTGTAGGAAAGACCTGACCCTGTGAGTCTCTGGAAAAGTCTCCATCTGCTTTCTAGAAATTCCTGCCTTTCTTTATAGAAATTCACCCCTTAGCTTTCTAGGCATTTACACTTTCTAGAAAACCCCACCTTCTGCTTTCTAGGTATATGTAACAAGGTAACTTGTGTGCTTTAGAAAATTTTCCTTGTCCTCTGTAGGAATTTCCTTCTGCTTTGTAGGATTTTTTCTGTGCTGTCCAGGTATTTTCTCCTGTAAATTCAAGGAATTTCCTCTCTACTTTCTAAGACTTTTTCCTATGTATTTTTTTTTAAATTTTCTACATGCTTTTGAGAAATTACCCCTCTTTCTAGGAATTTTATCACAAGCTTTCTTGGCCTTCACCTTTCAATTTCTGGGATTTTTTTTTTCATTTAAACTGAAGGCAAAACTGTACTTCTTATGAATCATTACATATCGGGGCCTGCAAGGATGCTGGGGAGGGACTCTTCATCAGGGACTGTAGTGATAGGGCAAGGGGTAATGGGCTTAAACTTAAACAGGGGAAGTTTAGATTAGATATAAGGAGGAAGTTCTTCACAGTGAGGGTGGTGAGACACTGGAATGGGTTGCCCAAGGAAGTTGTGAATGCTCCATCCCTGGCAGTGTTCAAGGCCAGGCTGGACAGATCCTTGGGTGACATAGTTTAGTGTGTGGTGTCCCTGCTCATGGCAGGGGGGTTGGAACTAGATGATCTTAAGGTCCTTTCCAACCCTAACTATTCTATGAGTCTATTACTTTATTAACTAATAGGATCAACTAATTTTAGAGTTTATGTTTAAAGCCTTTTGTGTTTAGCCTTTACTTTTTGCAAAAGAGGGCAGGATTAGTTCTTGTAGTAATTTATGTGTAGGCAGAGACCGTTGTCTTGCTTTTGTGTGTGCACATTGCCAGCTACAATGAGGTCCTGGCCCTGCTTTTGTGTGTTCTAGGTGTTGCTTTTTTGTAAGTAAAATTGTAGGAGGAGGAGACAGTATTAAATCATAGCTCTTGCAGTACCTGTCTTCCCGTACAAATTATTTTTCATGTATTAATATTTTACAACATTAATTGTGATAAGTAATGTTATGTTAATTTAAGAGATAAGGAAAATTGCAGCAGAAGGGTGATGTACCTTCTCAGCTCTCAGAGGAGGGACTACGTCTGAGAGAAGATTTAATTTCTAATTTAGTTTAGAAACAGATATACCAGAACTAGAAATGAGCAATCAGTAAGGCTTAAAACCCAGCATGTTGGTTTGTTTTGTTCTTTAATCAAGTTCAGGTATTGCAGATGCTAAAAATCACTGAAGAATTGAAATAAAAGAAGATTTGAGATGTTAGATTATAGCACATGGGCCATGTAGCTCCTACCTTTCAACACCAGAAAGCTGAAAGTGAGAATTCCTAGTGTGTGACCACTTTTTATTCACAATGGATACCGTGTCTGTAGTGTATCTGCCTTGAGCAGGAGCAACTAAATATATTGATGTGAGCTTGCATTCCTTTTGGATCCCTCACCATTTTAACTTTCTTCAAAAGCATCTAAAAACACTTTTGGGTTGGGAAGGAAAAATAACTTCAAGTTGATCACATTGCCAATTCACAATGGAAAAGAAAGCAAACTGCAAGTATGATAGGGAGGTGTTTCTTGCTGCCTAAAGCTGTCATGTAACGTGTCCTCCTCTGCTATTTCCCTCTTTGTAACACATGCATATTGTACTGTCCCTGTTTATTAAAAACAAAGCAAATATTTGTCTGTTCTTCCTGTACAGCTTTTAATTGTATAAAATGTGCATTTATCATAGTTACCTAGAGTTGTTAAGGCAGATAATTCACCACTGGAGCATTTAAGATTCTGGATATTTATTACCAAAGGATATTTAACAACTGTACTGTGTATTCCAGAGTACTCTTTCCTTGCTGTACACTGGATTCCTCCCTATTTTATCCATCCATAGGGCTATTTGCCATGCTATCTGTTCATTCTTTAATTGGTTGATTAAATCTGTTGTTACAGTTTCTAGTTTAAGTGATTAATAAACCTTACAAAATAATCTGTCAAATGCAGAGAGACACTGTGGTAGGCTTTGTCTGAGGTCTTATCCTATGGTACTGACACCTGTAATGGTCTGAGAAAGGCCACATGACTCTCATAAGGAGATTAAAGTATCGAGAATAGGAAGACTCAAGCAAAAGCTAATACAGAATAAGGTTTTTTTCTTTTTCTATTGGCAGTAGTTTGATTTAAAGCAGCTATGGGTCCCTGCCTTGTTTGTTTAGTTGTTTATTTTGAGCTAGTAGTACTTTCCTGTGGCTAGACAAAGGGTTCACAAAGGTTTATAGTAAAGTAATCCCTCCTTTTTCTTGCATAGTCTTAACGATAACTTTAAAAAATATACCCTTCAGTTTATTGATTTGTAAACAGATGACTTAGTCCAGAATTTTTTTAATGTAAAAATTTTGCCCAGATGCAAAATGTAAAATAAATTCATGATTTTAACCTTGTTTTATATTTTTGGAATATCTTCCAAAGAGAAAACAAAAAATAATTGTATGTACCATTAAGCTTATGTCTTCTTTGTGCTAGTTATCACATTTTTTTTCCTGGTAAGTTTCAGAGAATCAAAGATCCTAATAATCCTAATAATTTTATATTACAGTTAAAAACTTCTTAGATTGTAGGAATAAGAGTACTAATATTTTCAGAGACTTAAATATGGAAATACGGTATTAATCACATCTCATGTAAATTGCAAAATGTAGGCTATAAAGTGGGAATAGAAGCTATTTCTCATTGTAAAAGCACTGTATGAGAAAAGAACATTCTCTTAAGTAGTTTTTGCCTGCATGTTAAAGATTTTGTACTATTGTTTTCTAATAAGAAATCTATCATTCAAAAAGAAAAATCCAAGATCTGGGAAGTGAAAGGTTAGGGAGGAACCAAAGGGCTTATGGTGTTCAAATGGCATCTGAGTTTCTCTCTTAGTGCATGAGAGGTATTGGAGCAGAGATTTTGCAGAACGCCTACTGAAAATTCGGTCCTTATTTTCTGCAGAAATGCAGGTTGTACACTCTTAGCTTAGGCCAGTGTCTTCCATTTTCTTGAAATTTGGGTCCTTCTTTTGCTCATTTGTCTGTCTCAGTCTTTAAGACCGACACATCACATAGAGGCACTCCAGTGACTTTCCTGAAGAAGGGGAACCAGTATCAGCAGTTCAAGGCAGTTTTCAGTACCTCACTCTGGCTAGCCATCTGGAAATAACTCTCTTTTATAAAGCTGGACATCTTCAACTCTCTGCTTTTCCCAGAGTTAAAGGTAGTTAATAATTCCCTAGTTAATCCCATAACACTTTCAGGTATGGCCTCTTCACAGTTCTCCACTGAGAAGGAACTGAGCTCTAGATTTCTTGACTGAAAGTGTTTAGATAAGCATACCTTCTTTAGTGTGTTTTAACACCCTCTGAGCCTTTTTGCACAGCTTCTTTTTTGAGAAAAGTAGACATTGAGGAATTGTGTACAAATCACTAGCTCTCCAGAGGAATTACAAGGGTACCCAGAAATACTTGCTTTCATTATCACTGTCTTGGCAGTACTGCTGAAGTATGTCCTCGCATGGTGCCAGTTAGTAGCAAAAGTTCATTTTTATTTGACACTCCAGATCAACAACTTCCCAGATTTCATGAAGTATTTTGAAATCCTCTAAAAATGTGTTGTATAACATTTGCTTTGAAGAAAAAATCTATTATAGTTTTGTACTGTCTGGTGGAAAAAATGTTGGGTTTTTTTCCTCATCTCCTAATTCAACTAGCATTCTGTAGCTAGACATGCTAAAGTATCATTTTTGACTATTTTTTGTTTTGCAGGTCTGCTGTCCAAAGCAGCATGTTGTGTTATGCCCATCCACTTCCTCATCAGTGTGGCAGACAGCTGTAGTTAGAACACAAGGCTTTTGTGTTCCACCAGCCCCCTCATCTCTCAGGTTTTAGTCCATTTCTTCAAGCAGTGGGCATGATTCTGCCAGTTTCTGTGCTTTAATTTAGGCAGGGCCTATGTAAGACTGCACAGATGGCTGGAAGCTGTGAAGGGCAGACCATAAGATGTACCAAGTGCTCAGCCTCATTTGAACCAAGCAATGTATTTTTTTTGCCCCCATTGCAACAAAGATTACATGTGTTTTGGAGGTGCATTAGCAGAGGCATCCAGCCAAGCAGCTAGTGACAGAGAAGATAACAAATAGCCTCACTTTTTAAAGGATCCAGAATGTGCAGAGGAGGTAAGCAAACTGGAATTGGACCTGTCTTTCTTTGCTATGTATTTTTGAGGTGTGTTTTCAAGCATATTCTACGGTTACTAGTGCTTATTTCTCTGAAGTAAAGCAAGGATTATATTTCCAATGAATTCTTTAAAGTATCACATAATAGAGTAAAATCTCTTCTACAGGGAATGTTTTTGAAATCTTGCAACTAATGACAACTTGACATAGCTTTCTATGGTCGTAGCAAATGCTTGTTTCCAAGAAATTAATGAAAAAACAGAGCGGTAGTTACATGAAGTAGACATGACAGGAATTCCACAGCAGAAGCCTTTCACTGCTTAGAAGAATCATTCATTGGAAAATGTCTTTAATAAATTAACTTTAAATAGTGAACTTTTAAGAAGGTTTTTTCAAGACTTTTAGGTAATATAATAAATTGGATGAATTACATAATATTTTGAAATGGTCTAGTGGTTTTTAGTGATATTCATCTGGTAATATCATGCCTTAATTCAGAAGATTAATTCATACAGAAGGTTTACCTGCACACCCAGTAGATGCATTTTCTTGCCACCGCTCTAAAGGATTCATTAGTCCTACAAGTAGCCTAACATAGGTTATGTTTATAGACTTTAAAGTTATAAATTAGAACAAGGACTTAGGTCTGGGTAACTATGAAGGGCAAACAATAAAGTTAAAGTAGTAAGTAAAACTCTATTAAAGCCATGTCAGCAATAATCAGGTGACACCCAATTAGTTAATCTGTCCCACGGTCAGTGAATACCTACTCAATTTTTTTGAATTTGGTTTACTTTTTGCCTCAACCCCCAAGAAATTGACCTCTAAGGTCACATATTTTTACAGCTCTGTTGAATAGTATTCTAAGTACAACTAACTTGATAAATACAGGGAATGCACAAATTCAGTCAAAGTTAATGAAATTTGCAAGTTCATCATATTTTGAAAATCAAACTTCTCTTTTGGGAGTCAGAGTTTGCATGTGGAGGGAAATTTTCTGTTTCTCCTATCACCCAATTGTACCCTCAATGTCTTCCAAATATGGTACTCTTCAGCTATATAATAGTGTGTAAGTGGTAATACCTTACTAATGATAGTACAGAAAAAAAAATTAAACATAAATGGGTTTGAAGTTGATTGATTGACTTTCATTTCTCTGTAGTTCATTCTTATCAATGTACAGAGTCTCTTTTCCTATCATTCTTGCAGCAGTTAACACATTGATGGAGACATATTTACCTTGTATCATAACCCATTCTTTAATATTGTAGGCTTTATAATTGTTTGGTTGAAACCTTCAAAAGCTTTTTTTGGAGGAGTTTGTATTTTATGTACATCTGAAAAGAAAATCGAAAAAACACTGAAACTGAAAATTCAGAATAAAATCCATCATTCTGGGTATTAACATGAATGGGTCCCCTTTCAAGTAGCATTTCTACATACACATCTCTCTATGTTCATATACATAGGTATAAAGAAACTAACTACCATCTTAAATTAGTCCTATCTGACCATACAACTGATAGTTTGCTTTTGCGAATTATGTGGAAAAATGTGGTTAGTAAAAGGACACACAAAGTCTCAAACAGGAAGTTAGAGATGTGCAGCCATAGATGTTTGTCACTACTGCAAGAGCAGTGTCAGATGATACTGAATAGTCACCCTTATTACCCCTAGCAACTGAACATGTAGTAGATCTCTAGCTGGCTATTTGGCTGCTGGCGTCTAAATAGTCTCCACTTTTAGATTTTGCAGGAGTTTTATGAAAATGCATGAGGAAGTTTGATTAAATTATACTCTTTCTATAGGAAACATGCTTGGGCTTTTTCAGTATTAAATTCAGGGAGTACCACTTTATTAAGAACTGGTTTTAATATGTAAATTCTCAATTACAGACAGTAATAGAGAATTTGGCAATGGCAATTGCCTAATGACAATTCCCAAGCCATTAGGAATCATGGAAAGGACAGCAGGAACCCTAGGAAGTGAAAGGTAGAAAAAGGAGGAGAACATGGTAGTGTGTGTGGGGAGAAAATCCGCAAAGGTAGAAAACACTCAGAAAATTCCTAAAAAGCACACTTGAAATTCCTAGAAAGCTGGGCTGTGAATTCCCAGAAAGCATACTAGTAGATGTTATACAGCAAAGGTGGAATTCCCAGAAATGTGCAAAATTATGAACACGTGGAAAAATTTCCTAGAAAGCTGCAGATTAATGCCTAGAAAGCAGATGGATATTCCTGGAAAGCAGTGGATCCTAGAAAGAATGAGGTAAATTCCTACAAAGTGCATTTTGGGCTGGGGATGGGCACTCCTAGAAATCAGAAGGGGAATTTCCCAGAAAACATGTAGAATTTCATGGAAAATAGAGAGAAATTCCTAGATAGCAGTGACAGAATTCCAGGCAATAGCAGGTGGTGGGGGTGAGATCATAGAGATGAGTGAGGTGACTGAGAGTTTGGGTGGTGGAGTCAGGGTTTCCACCTAACCCTGGCAGGGATCTGGGTGCCAGTGGCAGCCATGGAGTGTTTGCTGTGGGCGCTGAATTGTGGCCAGCATGCTCTGTGTACAGGCATTTGCACAGATAAGCACATTTCTGAACTTTAATCTTATCACAAATTAGAATTTATAAGTACTTTGTTTCTGAAGTCATGTTTGTACTCATGTTGCTGTATTAGGTCAAAACTGTGCTAGCAATTTCTTTTTACACTGACCACATCGTTCTTAATACTTTTTGGCAACTGGTGCTCCTCTGGGATCGTGGTTAGTATGGTGATAGCTCATGGTGCTTTGCAAAGTGAAATAGAAAACTTGTACTGAACTCTTCAAGTTGCTGACACTTAAAACTTAGAATAAGCATGAATGAAGATGAAACACGTTCAGCAGAAAAATCTGTAAATATCTTTGTTGGAAAATTCGGATTGCTTCTCTGCTATTAAAAACATCTTTTAAACATCTGACTGCAAAGTTTAGTTTACTTTAAATTCATGGATAAAAAATACATTATATCAAAACTTTTTTAAAGTTATTTTTTATTATTATGAAATTCTTCATGAAATCTATTCTTTTGGAAGGAAACTAGGACAAGGCAGCTTTGGGTTGTAACTGAAGTAAACCACAAGAATACTGGCAAAAAATGGGTCATCCAAAGAGTCACAGAAAAAGTAAATATCGTATAGATGGGTTGTGTTCTTTAAAATACTCTTAGCTTTCTTATCACCTGATGATTCTTTTTTCCCAGTCTGCTTGAGCACCAAGATATCATAATAGATATAGAATTTCTCTTTTCAGCTGTGTAGATGTTCATTCTCATTTTTCAGGTATTTTGTGTCTTAGTCATTGCCCTGCAGTGAAAACTAGAAACAGTGTAGGTTTTTAAAATACTCAGACAGTATCACCTACCTTGTAATTTAGGGTTCTTATTCCTCCATGAAAGAATAATAGAACAGATGTTTGCATGTTAGATACCAAGCTAACCAAATCTGATGAAAGAATATATCCAATTGTAAGCTGTTTCTTTTTTAAGTGTTTAAGTAAATTTTTAAAAATCAAGTAATGTATAAATTAGGAACACCACATGTTACATTCACAAGTCAGTATGAACAGAGTAGTACAACTTCATGACTTGTGGCTACACATTGAATCCTGAAACTTGCAACTTATCAGGTGAAAAGAAAGTCCAGAGACATTGTTTTGTTCCTCTTGATGGTCTAATCTTTTCAAACTGTTAAACTGTCAATGACAATTCAATTTGTGGTTTATTTAACAGGTTAGAAAAATACTCCAGTCACTGTTAGCACATGGTGGCTGTGCCAATACTGAGTAGTATGATTATATGTAAGTGGTATACCTTCATGTAGGGTAGAGTGAATTGCTTGATCTCACTGATACTGCATCAAAATCCATGATGATATTGGTGGGTACTGGGATGCTTAGTGCCCTGTAAATAATTCTTTGTTCATTTGGTCTTGTTCACGTGTATGTGAGCTCATGGGTATTATCTCCACAGAGCTTGCCAGCTTCCAATGTGAATAATTACATTTTGTTTCATTTCATTGCCTCAACATCTTTAGTGTTTATCTTAGATGCTTACTAAACATGAGTTACCCTATATAAGTGAAGTCTTTTTAATTTTGGTTTCAAAGGTGCACAGCGTGTTTGGATAGTGTGAAAATAGTTGCATGCAGTCACAACTATCTTCACACCACTCAAACTGGAAAGCTTACAGGACATTTCATGGAATTGTGTATTGAAAAATGCAAGATGTTAAAGGCCAAATTTATTAGATCAATAGAAACAGTTCTGAAATACACTAGGATTTACTTTGTGGTCATACTTCTGAATCTAAGACCTATTAATTTCTTTAATACATCTTATATGTTTATCAAAAATACATTGCTGTTGTTGAAAAAATAATATTGTGGTGTTTGTAAAATGTGTTTCCCATCAATAACTAAGGGTGGAAGTTCTGCCATGAAGCTACTTGGACAGGAGGTGAACATCTTAAAGAGAGTGAACCACGATCACTTAGAAAAGATGTTTGGGACACCAAAGGTAATAGCTTATTGATTGCCACACTAGTATCAATCAGCAGACTGAAACC